>NC_060279.1:90002065-90083988 GCF_021613505.1 Equus quagga | reverse complement strand
CCGGGACCTGCGAGGGGAGGGGCACAGGTCCCTGCAGGGGGCGGGGCCGGGACCTGCGAGGGGCGGGACACAGGTCCCTGCAGGGGGCGGGGCTGGGGCCTGCGAGGGGCGGGACACAGGTCCCTGCAGGGGGCGGGGCCGGGACCTGCGAGGGGAGGGGCACGGGCCCCTGTAGGGGGCGGGGCTGCAGGAACACAGGCGGGGTCTGGTGGGAGGGCGCTAGAAGGACTGGCTCCTGAGAGTTGCGGGGGCCGCGGCCACTCAGGAGGCGCTGGCGCGCGGAGGGCCTGTGGGAGGTCGGGAGGGTCTGTGTGGGGAGCACAGGCCTGTGAGGGCCGCCTGCGTGTTTCCAGGAGCGGGAGGCAGGGCTGGGAGGGAAAGGTCCGGAAGGCTTTGGAGCTAGGCCGAGGTCCTTCGGCACGGGCAGAGAGACGCGTGTCTTAAGCTGATTAAGACCACGTTATTTTGAGGATTCATTAGTAGGGAGGCGGTGCGGACGCTGGGATTTGTGAGGGGGAGGAGCGCTCACCACAGCCTCAGGTCCTCACAACGGCTAACTACGCATGCGCAGCCAACGGCCTCCAGGGAAGCCGCCAAAAACCCTTGGCTGCCTGCGAGGTCCGCGCACTGAGGCGGAAGTGGGCGGGGCCTCGGGGCGCTCCGCACCGCCCTTGCCTTCCGGCCACGCCCCATCTGGCCACACCTCCTCGCTCCGCAGGACAACCCCCCTCGGCAGCTGGCTGCTCCCCACGTGGGCCTCCCTGGAGCGGGAGGGCAGTGGGCGCCGCTCCCTGCAGGCTGGGTGTGCCTGACGCCTGCGGTTTCCTGTGGGAGGAAGCGGCCCGCGGGCGCTCAACTCAGCTCGTAGCCTTGGAGGCCCGGGAGGGGGAGATCCTGCCACTGCTTTTTGGTCCCCTGATTCTTCCCCTCCACTGGGCCCTAGCACGGAGGACGCCCGAGCATCCCCAGGATATGCAAGTCTGGCACTGATTCCGCTGATTCAAAGTCCTAGCCTTCTGTTCACCTTCCCCGTTCAAATTCCTGTCTCCCTAGCGCCTGGTTCCCAGGCTCCTCCCAAGACTAGGTCCGGTTCCCTTTGCCTGCACTCCAGGAAGAGCACAGGATGCTCCAGGCCCTAATTTTTCCCAGTGACCCAGACTTTCTAACTTCCTTAGAGTTCTGAACTCAGACCCTCTCTGTCCTCAAAGACTTAAATTTGAACCTATTTATTCCCCAACTCAGAGACCCTCATTTTGTACTCCCAACTCTTTAGCCTTGGGGCCCAACGGCCCCAAGAATTTGCCCCTTCCCCAAATCCTAGAGACCTTGATCTGGGGTCCCCCCGTACTGAATCCACGTCAGGGCCCCAGTGCCTGGTGTAACTAGCACATACAACACTGCTCACTATGTGCCAGGTACTACTCTAAGAACTACCCTATGAGGTATCTACTATTATTAGGCCTGTTTTACAAATAAAGTAACTGAGGCACAGAGAGGTTATGAGTAACTTGCCCAAAATCACAGCTAATGAGTAAAGCAGCTTGGATTTGAATCCAGCCACTGTGTCTCTAGAGTCTGCTGTACTGTTACCCAGCCTCCAGGTCTCCCGGGTACCCACCCAGGCACTGAATTGCCCATCCCTCCCAGACTCAGAGAGCCCAGAAGACCAACCACCCTCCCTACCCCTATCTCTGGCCCCAGGAGATACCCAGACATCCCATCTCCAGTTCTCTTCCCTTTCAGGGACCCAAGATATCAGCCCACCAGCTCTCCATGCCACATCAGGACCCCAGATACCTGGTCCCCTGTCTCTCACTTTTCACCAGCACCCAATTCTTCCAAGAGACCCAGGTACATAGTATTCACCCCCCCCCCGCCCTAATTCAGTATCCCAAGATTAAAGCATCATCATCATCATCATCATCATAGTTAAGATTAACTCCTCAGTATTGCACTTCTGTTTAAAACCCTCCAATGGCTTCCCACCACACTTAGAATAAAAACCAGACTCCTCCTCTAGGCTTCAAGGGCTGCCTTTGATTTCCCTTCCTCCTCCTCCCTCTAGATCCCTGTGTTCTAGCCACACTGGCTCTTCTGTCTGCTCCCCAAACAACCTGAGCTTGTTCTCAGAGGCCTTCACACTTCCTGTTCCCCCCAGCATTCAAATGACTCCTGTCTTCAGGTCTTCAAGTCTCGGTTCACATGTCACCTCCTCAGAGAGGCCTCGCCTGATCGCCCTGTTTAACGTCGCCTCCTGTCGTTACCTCCGTCTCTGTATTTTATTTCCTTCAAAGCACTTACCACTCTCTGAAATTTATCTTCTTCAGTGATATGTTTTCTCTTTACTGTCTGTCTCTCTTAAACTAGAAGGTAGACTGCACAACAACAGAAGGGCTAACATCTGTTTTCTTCATTATTAATTCCTGGTTCAAAATAGACGTTCAATAAATATTTGATGAAGAAAGGGATGAATGTGTTAGGTGTGTTCGTGTACTGGTATTACCTTATTCATTTAGAGTAAGTATCAGAATTATTATTATCAGCATTAGGATTTTGTCAGTATTATTAGCATTATTGTACCCACCTCACAGATTAGGAAACTAAGGTTCAGAGAAGTGGAATAACCCCCTGGCAGGAAACGGTAGCACTGGGATTCTTAACCTCCACTTCCTGCCACCTTCCAGAGTTTCACCGTTCGCCATTCCCATCCCCGGACCCCCACCATGGTGCCAACTCCACCAGCCCCCTACCCACTCCACACCGCAGGAATCTGGCCTCCTCTCCACACTCCCATCCCTGTGAGTATCCAGTCCGAAGCCCCAGCAAGGAAAGCAGACATCTGATCCCAGGACAAGACTCAGAACAGAGAGGACTGAGAACCCAGCCCTCTCACTCCGTGATGCTTGCCCCACCCCAGGGCCCCTGCTCCACGCGGCGTGCTCCAAGGACTTCTCATCTCAACCCTGGGAGGGAGCCCCAGAGGATGCCTGTCTAGGGGCAATGGGTGGGGGCCGGGAGAATGAGGAACCCGAGTGCCTGGGCCCACCCTCTGGCTGCAGACCTCAGCTGGGTGCGGTCAGAATGGGTATAAAAGGGTCAGTATATATTGAGAGGAGCAGAGAAGGAGAAACCAGGAGAGTAAGAAGAGAGAGAGCAGGAGGTATAGGCAGTGAGGACAAGAGGCAGAAGGAGAGAGAGAGAAGAAAAGAGAAAGAGAAGGGGTTCCGGGATTGCAGGGGAGAAGGAGGGAGAGAGCCGGAGGGGAGAGCGAGCGAGGGAGGGAGGAAGGCAGCGAGGGAGGCGGGGGCCTCGAGAGGGTGGAAGGAGCGAGGAGAAGGGCGGGGCACGGAGGCCCGAGTGAGGGACGAGACTCCAACTCTGACTTTTCCGCCGCTCGGTAAGTTTCCAGTCCGTTATTCGGGCTGGGATTTCTTTATCTACTTGGCACTGCAGGAGTTTGGAAAGGTCCCCCCCAGGCAGGGAGAGACCCTCCTGCTCTCAGGCCCCATGGAAATTCTTGTAATTTAAGAAGTGATCTCTTAGCACTTGGGGTGGGGATTTGGAAAGGGGTGGGGCCCGGCAAGGTTTTGGGGTTCCCAGCAGAACCCTCCGCCCGAAAACTTCCTGCCGTTTTTCCCCATGGCTGTTCACTCTCCTCTGAGGACGCTGAGATCACGGCTTTGCATGAGAACACCCCCAAGTCTGGGGAACCCCCGGTCCCCCGTCCCCTCTTTCTGGACACTGAAAGGTCGTGGGAGGTTGGCTCCTCCTTCTCAGGCCACTCTCCTTTCAACACGGAGCTTGTCCGTTTTCCTCACAAGGTGTCCAGCAGGCACCAGTCTGGCAGCAGGATTTGGTGGGGACCTCGTGGGCACAGCCAGAGGCTGGGGTTTCCCTGGTACTTGGAGGCAAGGGTGGGATGAGTCACCGGATGACTCACCCGGTCCCCCTTCCTCTCCACCCTCCCCAGGAGAGGAGTGGGGTGAGTCAAGGATGCCTGTCTCTGGGGGTAGCCCCCAGCTTCTGATGAATCTGGAGGGGTGTCAACTTGAAGTTTCATATCGTGGCCCCTATGTGCCCATGGGACAGGGCTCCGAGAAGATGGGGACCACGTCACCAGTCCTACTCACTCCTGGACCCAAGAGTCCATGCCTGGCTCTCTCCAGCCCCTGGGGAATTCAGGAGTCCAGGACTCCAGCCCCTCCTCGCTCAGACCGGGAGTCTGGACTCAGCCTCCTTCTCCATCAGCATTCAGGCATCTCCTCCGCCCCTGTGCCAACCTCTTGAAACGACCATCTCCTGACGTCCCCCATACCAGGCTTCCACCGCAGCCATGTCGCTTCTCCTGCTGGTGGTCTCTGCCCTTCACATCCTCATTCTCATCCTGCTTTTCGTGGCCACTTTGGACAAGGTAAGTCTTCTGGAGCCGCGGAGCAGCGGGGCCTCTGGCTGCCCCGCAGAGTCCCGCCACACCCCTCCTCTCCTCTGGCCCCGCCCCTTTTCCCTAGCATCTACCCTTTTGAGCTCAGCCTCTGATGCCTCCACCCTGCCCTTTCCCCTGACTCCCGCTTCGGGCTAAATCCATGTTTTCCCCCAGCTCAGCTCCTCCCCAGCAGCTCGCCCTTTCCCTAATCCTTCCCTCAGTCTCCCTGACCCCGCCCACTTTCCTTCCCTACTCCTGCCCTTGTTTCTCTGTCCATCCCAGTCCTGGTGGACCCTCCCTGGGAAGGAGTCCCTGAATCTCTGGCACGACTGCACGTGGAACAATGACAACAAAACCTGGGCCTGCAGTAACGTCAGCGAGAATGGTGAGGGGTGAGGGGCGCCGGAGACTGGTCTGCAAAGGGGAGGGGTAACCCCGTCTTCTCCCAGGATTGAGGATTGGGAAGTCCCCGAGGTTTGAATGGGTGGGTCTGGGTCCCAATGCTGAGTGAGTGGAGCTGATGTAAGACCCACCCACCTATCTGGATGGTAGGGGGCAAGATGCTCGTGTTCTAAAGAGGATGGGCCAAGAGCCCCCCTCCTTTATGATTCAGAAGGAGTGGAGGCCACATGCTATAGGTTTGAGGAATGGGGAGAAAGCTCCCAAGATTCTAAGACTATAGACTTATGTTTCCAAAGTCCTCAGGAGATGGGACTGGTGTTCTGAATGGATGGCTGGGACCAATTTGCCCAAGTTCCAAGGAAGTGGGGGTGGAACCACATTAAGGTTCTAAAGAGGTGGGGCTGAGTCCTTCCAAGGTTCTACAGGAGTGGGGCCAGATGCATCTGAGTTCTAAAGGGGCGGAGCTGCATCCATGGAAATTTCTAAGCGAAAGAAGGTGAAAGATTAAATGCTTTTCCCCTAAGAGCAAGGCAAGAATTTCTCTTCTCTCCACTTCTCTTCAGCATTGTACTGGAGGTAGCCAATGCAACAAGGCAAGAAAAAGAAATAAAAGGCATAAAGACGGGAAAGGAAGAAGTAAAAATGTCTCTACTTCCGGTGGATATATTTATGTAGAAAATCCTAAAGAATCTGCAAAGCAGCTTCTAGAACTGATAAGGGAATTTAGGAAACTTATGGGACTCAAGGTCAATATAAGTGAGACTCCTGAGGATCTAAGGTTGTATGGCTCTAGATGGGAGAAGGGGTTGTGGGGTTGGGGAGGCAAATAATGAGCAAGCAGGTGAAGGTGGAACTCTGGACCTCTGTCTCCTTATTGCAGGCTGGCTGAAGGCGGTGCAGGTCCTCATGGTGCTTTCCCTCATCCTCTGCTGTCTGTCCTTCATCCTGTTCATGTTCCAACTCTACACCATGCGGCGAGGAGGCCTCTTCTACGCCACTGGCCTCTGCCAGCTGTGCACCAGTGAGCACTGTCCCCTGAGAACTGAAGGGAAGGGAGGGGGCCTGTCAGGATGCTGGGGGCCCTGAGAAGGGACATCTGGCACCTGAGGTGCCTCCGTGGGCTACCGTTCTGCCCCAGGGACTTACAAGAGTTGTAGTTTTCAGTGACTCAGCCGTGGTTTGCAGTGTGTGTCTCTGAGTCATGGGAGAGCTGGCACATAGGGCCTCAAGGAATCAGGGCCAGGGAAAGTGGTGTGGGCAAATAATTTAGATCCCAGGGATGGGGGTGGGGGGCTGCAGATAGGTGGCTAAATAATACCCCAAGAGAGAATTCTGAGTCATAATCTGCTGTTCCAGGTGGACCTCCTGTGTATCAGACACTTCCGAGAGCTTAATGTACTTTTCGATTCTTTGACTTCAGGTGCAAAGGGCTAAGTTAATCATAGTCATCAGTTTGGGGGACATTATCTTCCTAAGATCCCTGCAAAGCTCCTCTCTTGTTTTATTAGTTCACTATTGGCGTGTTTGGCTTTTAGAAAGGCACTCAAAAATATTCTTTGAATGGATGGATGGGTGAGTAGATATTATTGTCCCATTTGATGGATGAGTAAATGGGACCCAGAGAGATGAACTGCATTAATTACCCAAGACCAGTCTGCAGGAGCCTGGTGGCTTGGCGCTGGGGGAGCGAACCACAACTTCCAGCAGGCAGCGGTGCTGCCCACGCGCCCTCCGGCGGCTTCTTCGCCCGGTGGGTGGTTGGGAAATGCGGTCTTCTTGCGGGTATTGCGTGACACGTGGTTCCCGTCTCCCCGCAGGCGTGGCGGTGTTTACTGGGGCGCTGATCTACGCCATTCACGCGAAGGAGATCTTGGCCGAGCGCCCGCCGGGGGGCAGCTTTGGTTACTGCTTCGCCCTGGCCTGGGTGGCCTTCCCCCTTGCCCTGGCCAGTGGCATCATCTACATCCACCTGCGGAAGCGGGAGTGAGGGACGCGCGTCTCCTGGCCGCCCCAGCCCGTTCCGGGCCCCTCCGCCTCACCCCGAAGCCCCCGCCCCCGCGCATCCTCCAGAAAATAAAACCGTTTAACCGTCGGTTCTGCCTTTGCCTCCTTCCTTCCTCCTCCAGGGACCCGGGCTGCTCAGCCTGGTCTCTCCTGAAAGGGGACAGCCCCCTCCACCAGCAGCTCCAGGTCCCCAGGCCCTTCTAAGCCGAGGCACAGGAGCCCGGGGTCCCAGCCGCCTTTCCCTTAAACAGACCCGAGGCCCTGGGCTCTCCCGTCTCCAAACTCAGGATTCCCCCTAAGTCTACACCTTCAGGCGATTCTGGAAAAGAACCAGGAATCTGGGTTTCCAGTTCCTTCTTTCCTTGCACCAGGCAGGATGTGGTGGTGTTCTAGACAGCTGGTCTCTTCTCACTCTGACCCTTCCTCTGGGAAGACAGTTTTTCATTTCCGCCTTGAAACCCAGTCTCCTTCCCTCACTAGAACTCAACCCCCATCTCTCCCCGACCCCAATGCTGCTTCTAGCCCACATGACACCTTAGTAAAAATTAGATGGCACCCCTCCTCCTCCTCCAGGCTTACCCAAGTCAAGACACATGTGGAAACAATTTGCACAACTGCACACGGCCGTCCTGGCTCCCTTGTTCTGAAGATCCAGTCTCTTTGGAAACCAGGCCCTCTCCTCAGGAATCAAGTACTCTTGAAGATCCTCCTCTGGGACCCACAGCCAGTCTATTTCACCGACTAAGAACCCAGTCTCTCTCTAGAACGACAGCTTTCTCTGCCTGGAACACCCTCAAATGTAGAGTCTCTTCTTTCTGGGATTCTGATGCCTGCCTTCTCGCCAACCCCTGCAGCTACCCACTCATCCAGATTTATTAAACATGATTTATTCCTTTGGGAGGGAGGAAATTGATAGACCAATAAATATTGCACAGGCCACCGGTGGAGGGAACATGCAGACCGAGGTAGTTTCTGTAGAAAGGGTGAGGGACCTGGCAGGGAAGGCACCTGCGGTTGTTGGGGACTGGGTGGGAGTGAGTCTTGGGGTGAGGATGGTGTCTGGGTCCTCCTAGCCCCCAGCCTGGACAAGCTGATGAGCAGGTGACCAGATGGCCTGCCTTATAAGTGGTGGCCATTGATAGAAAGAGCAGGTTTCCTTTAGAAAGTCTGATTGGTTGCTTCTCTGCAGAGACAACCGGCTGCCCAAGGTTGCGGGTGCCCAGCAGCTGTCGTTGGCGGTTTGCCAGAGAGCGGGGCTAACCCGCTCTCATTGGCTGTGGGCTGGAGCTCCGCCTTGGTGAACACGATGGGCAGATCGCCCGGAGCCGGCTAAAAAGACAATGATATAGAGGCTCCGGAGGGCACAGTTTAACAACTGCGCTGGTGGTTTGCAGCGCTGAACAGCTGTGATTGGCTGACACTCCCTTTTCAGCCAAACCACATTTCGATGTTTAGGGCGGGGGTGGGACTAAGAGATGGAATAGAAGCAGAGCCAAAAAGCTTTGATGGCTGTTCGACAGAAGAGGGGGGCTAGCGAATGTAGGCTGCCCTGACGGGCGGCTTTGAAGAATACAGTGTAGCGGAAGCGATTGCCTGCGAGGACTTAACTGGAAATTGGGAAGTGGCAAGGCATGATGGACAGCTCGCCGTGGAGGAGGCGGGGCTTCGTTCCTAACCAGGTGGCTGGGCGGGGCTGGGCAGAGAGGTTTCCGTCAGGGGTTGGCACTGCTGGGTGCGGCCTGGGGGGACTCGGAAGTGACTGCAGCCAAGGGGTCTAGTTTGGGGAAACCCGGGGGCGGGTACATCCCGCTGATGGGGGTCAGGGCTTTCAGGTGGGCCAGGGCCCGAGTTCCGTTGAAGGCCACGTCGCAGCCTGACTGGGCCAGGAGCCAGTTCTCCACCTCGGACTGGAGCCACTGGGAGGTCTCTGCAGGGGGAGAGGCAGGGGTAGTGAGTAGGTCAAAGCGGGTACCGGGAAGGTCTGGGTTTGGGAGAAGCATTGGTAGACTTGAGGCTTGGAGGGAAGTGAGACAAGGCCTAGGAGGTTGGCTCCAGGGCTGTCATCTAGGGACAAGCCAAGGACTCTTGTTCAGGGAAGGGTGGAGGCTGCTGTTGGGAAGGGACTATCTGGGGCTTACACAGGGAAGGGACAAAGGTCTCTTGTAGGAAGTGTTTTGGGTTCACGGATAGGAAGGAGCGCGCGGGGGGGTGGGGGCATGCCACAACATGAGTCTGATCCAAGACCCCTATCGAGGTTGAGGTTGAGGTTAGGTTGTGGAGGTCCCCCCGGGGAAGGATCATGTCCACCCAGATGGAAAGCTGAGTTCAGGAGTCCCGTCTGCTGAGGGCCGAGATCACCTGGGAAATCGGTCAGGCTCACTAGTGGGAGCTAGGAGTGGGGATGCGGGCAGCGTGGGGAGGGTGTCTCACTGGGGCAGGGCCACTTGGGACTGAGAGGAATCTAGACCCTGTAGGGACAGGATGGAGTCTGTTCCAGGTGGGGCCAAGTCAGAGCCCGGTGGCGATGGGATGGAGTGGGTTCACGGGGGGGAGGGGCCTCGCGGGGCGAGGACTCCAGGGGCGGGGCTACCAAGGGGCGGAGGGCGGAGCCTCGATGGGGCAGTACAGGGGATGGGGGCGGGGCTTAGCGGGGCGGGGCCTCTCTGGGCGAGGCTGCAAAGGGGCGGGGGACGGAGCCTCGAGGGGCTGCAAACGGACAGGGGCGGGGACTCTAGGGGAGGAGCCTCGAAGGACTGCGAGGCGACGGGGGCCGGCCTAGCGGGGCGGGGCTGCAAAGGGGCGGGGACTCAAGGCGCGGGGCGGGGCCAACTGGGGCCAGGTCCCAGGGCCGCGTCCTACCTTCGGGCGGGCGGCGCGCGCCCTGGGGCCGCCGGGCCAGGAAGCTGTGCGCCAGCAGCGCCTCCTTGGCGTGCTCGTCCTGCGCGCGCAGGGCCAGGGCGCTGAGCAGCTCCGAGTTGTTGGACGTGCTGCGGTAGTACAGCATGTGCGCCAGCTCCAGCGCCTGCGCACTGCGCCGCTGCCCGAACATCTGCAGGCGGGACAACGGCCCGCGCGGGCTCAGCTCGGCGAGCCGGGAGGGGCGGGGCCGTGCTCGCGCCCCCACGCCTCCACCCATCCACACACCCATCAGACCCTCGCGCTGGTCCGCTCCTTCCCGCGGACTCGGGGCCCTCCCCAGACCTCTGCGGTTCAGGTCCCCGGGACTGGGGCCCGGGTATTTGCATTTTTTAACACACACGCGCTCGCCCCGGTGACTCTGGTGACTCCGAGGCCGCCAACTGTTTTTTGCAGCCGCTGCACTGGTTTGCTCATCTGAGCCACCTATTAATGGATTTGTTCAAGGATTTCCAGACGCTGCAAGTGTTTGCTTCGGAACTGTTTGTTAGAATGATTTTTTTTAAGTCCTTATCTTTTAGACACATACTAAAGTATTTAGAGATGATGTCTAGGATATGCTTCAAAAGAATCCAGTGGTGGGAGAGCGGGGGTCTTCGGGTGAAACCTGATGGACTATTGCTAATTGTTGACGCTGGATGCTGGCTACATGGGAGCTCATCACACTATATTCTATTTTTGCATGTTTCAATTTTTCCATAATTTAAAAAAAAGTTTAAACAGACAACAAATATTCATAGAGCTGCTCTGAGGGGAGAAGAAGGGGGAGGGACAGGCCCGGGCCCCAGCTGTCTATTAGCTGCCCCTCTCCCCACCCTTGGTGTCCAACTCTGCCCCCTACCAGCTGTGAGCCCTCGGGTACGACCTAAGTCCTCAGGTAACACTGTCTGTAAATGGAGATAGGTAACAGGAAGGGCTCAGGAAGTCACGGTTAATAAAACACTTGGCACAGGGCCTGCCCCATAACAAGCATTTAAACGTTAGCTACTATTGAATATTTGTCCGCACCCCGTGCCGGCTGCCGCCTTTTAAATATAAGGATCTTCCGCCCCTAGAGGGTTGCCCATCCTACACCGAGGCCTAAGGTGGAATGCCTCTGAAGTCAACACACCCCTGAAATCGCTGAAATGGCCTGCACAGGACGGATGACACGGCTGTGTGCAGACTGTGCTCTCATCTTACAAGCCCAGCACAGTCGGATATGTCCCTGTGTTGGAACGAATCGCCATTTCTTCGGTTGAAAGCAAGATGCAGGAATTGCGTGCATGAGGGCCTATCCGGTATGAAAAACACCTTGGTTTTTGTGTCTGTTTCTGCCAAGCTTGTGGAGGTGAATTCTCATAGGTTAGATGAGCGGCTCACACTATTCCATGGCACACAGATGAAACCAGGCCTCCCTGGAGAGGGCTCATCACCTGCCACCTGGCTGTCCCCTTCAACACTCGCCGCAGTCCACAGAGTGCAGGGTCTCCCCTCACCCGACCCCCCCAGTCCCTGCTTCCTCATCCCCTAAGGTCCATGTCCCAGGCAACTCCACCATCTACCTGGTCACAGGCCAGACTCCTGGCACCATCGTCGCCTCCTCCTCATCAGCCTTTCCATCCCCAGCCCTGTCCTCCTGCCCAGACTCTCTCCCCGCCGTCCTCTCCTCTCCAACCAGCCTAGTGCATTGCCCCAGCCTCCTCCCCGGCCTCAGTCTCCCCACTCCGTCCGTCCCTTCCTAGAGCTGACCCCGCCCCTCCCCTGCTCACAGCCCTCCCATGGCTCCCCAGTGCCCTCAGAGAGTCCAGGCTCCTTAGCCCGGCACCTGAGGATTTTTCCTGCTCCCCTCCTTCTCCTGCCCTCTGAATGCAGCCCATGTTGGACGAGCCAGTTTGCTCTGAACATCACCCGAGGACACCCTCCTCTCCTACGCCTCTGGGCTTCGGAACAAGACAAGCCACCCCTGGTCTGTTCTTGGACAACACTGACTGCCTCATCCTCAAGGTTCAGGACGGATATCGCCGCCCACGGATGAGCAGCTGCGTCCTCGGGCTCCTGCAGTGCCCACTGTGACTTCTGTCAGGCACACCTCTCCCTCCAGGGCATCTCTGGGGTGCCAGCTTCCTAACAACTCTTCCCAGGCCGCCCACGGGCCTGCCCCTGTGCTGGGCTGAGGTAGCCCACAGCAGCACCAGCCCAGCCCGAGAAGTCTGGGAAGGCTTTCCGCAGCCTATGTGCTGAGGGTAAGGGGTGAGCAGGGTTGGCCAGCCCAGTAAGGGGGAAAGGACATTTCAGCCAAGGGAACAGCATATGCAAAGGGAGAGGAGGGAAGGGAAGCAGAGCAGGCGAGCAGGAGGAGGCACTAAAGCGGAAGCATAGAATTCTGTCAGATGAGGCTGGAGAAACAGGATCTTGGACGCCAGGCTGCGAGCAAGAGAGGAGCAGAGCCAGCTCTGGGGCTCTCGGGGATGGGCTGGAGAGGACCAAATGGGAGGCTGGGGAGAGGGTCTGAGCTGGGGCTGGGACAGAAGGGCGGAGACAGGCCCAGAGATTCAGGGAGCAGGGAGGAGGGGCTGGAAACTGACAGACTGGGGGGCAGGGCAAGGGACACTTCCAGGGGTCTGGCCAGTGACTGGGGGAACACCAGGGGCCATCCAGAGATGGAGAAGCTGGAGGAGGAGCGGGTGCGAGGGAGACGCCATGCTCTGCCTGGCCCAGCCGGCCACTCCAGGCTGAGCGCGGAGCACTCAGGCTGATGGTGGAGAGCTGCTTGTGGGACCCACAGAAGTGCAGGAGCTCTCCAGGGAGGAAGAAAGAGGCACATGCACCCTGCAGTGAAATCGGCCTCCCAGGGCCGGATCTGGGCGCCCATCCTGAGCTGGGAACTCAGGAGGAGACGGCAGCTTCGGGGAAGATGGATGCTGAGCTCAGTGGGGGCGCAGTACATGTGGGAAGGGCACCTCCGGGGAGCAGGTGGGGACAGGGGTTTGGAGACTGGGAGAGGGGCCTGCAGTGGAGACAGAGATCGTAGAGTGACTGACGCACAGGAGGGAACAAGTGTGCATGGGGAACAGGGGGCAGCTGGAGGGAGCTGGGGAGGGCCCACAGTGAAGGGCTGGATGCTCAGCCAGGGCGTGGGAAACCATTTAATAGATGCACTAAATTCATTAGTGAACTGGGTGGTTGTTTTTGGTGGGTTTTTTTTTGGTGAAGAAGATTGGCCCTGAGCGCACATCTGTTGCCAACGTTCCTCTTTTTTTTTTTTTCTTCCCAAAGCCCCAGTATATAGTGTTATATCCTGGTTGTAGGTCATTCTAGTTCTTCTATGTGGGACGCCACCACACCATGGCTTGATGAGTGGTGTGTAGGTCCACACCCAGGATCCAAACCAGTGAACTCTGGGCCTCCGAAGCGGAGCATTCGAACTTAACCACTACACCATCAGGCCAGCCCATGAACTGGGTTTTAAACAACTCTTTCAGAGCCCAAGAGGCTCTACAGCCGCCCTGGGGCCACTGAGAGGTGAGACAGATGGTCTACCCTGGGCTGGGAGTCTGCGTGTCCTCCTCAGACCAGCTCAACACCCCTCACCAGCCTCCCGGCCCTGGGTCTTGCCCCTTCTCTCTCCTCTGCAGTAGCCGCACTCCCTCTGTGCCAGTAACTCCTCCATGGCTCCTGCTGCCCGGAGGGTAAAGCCCAGGGCCCCTATCTTGGCATTCAAGGCCCTTGCCTCCCTCTGGGCCTCACTTCTCTGCCCTGCACCCCGGACCCCAGCCCCGTGAGATGCCCCAAGCCATGCGTGCCCAGCCCCTTCTCCAGCAGGCTCAGTCCTCCCCTTTCAAAGCTTTCTCAAATCCCGCCTGACCCCTGGTCCCAGGCAGGAATCGCGACCCGCCTCCGCGGGGGAGCACAGCTGGCGAGTATCCCAGGAATATATTACCAGTCTTCCTAAGAGCCCGTTGGGACAGCTGAGAACAGCTTGAAAACCAGTGAACCAGCGTGTGAATGATCGAGTACGAGGGACGCCTCATGCCAGTGTACCCTCCTGGGGCCAGTGCGGACCCTGGGGAGAGTCAATGAAAGGCAGCCCCTCCGGCGGCCTCGGCCTCGAGCTAGCACACGCAACTCCTCCAACAAAGCACAGGTTGGGTGCCAGTCCCCACCCACCCCCCGGGCCACGAATCCTTGGATGGTGAACAACCTTCGTAACAGTATGAGACAGCCCTGCGCTCACAGGCAGAATCAGGAAGGGAGCTTGTTAAAAATAGTTGCCTGGGCCCCAGTCCCAGAGTTTCCAATTCAGTCCATTCGGGCTGGAGCTCAGGAGGCTGCATTTCTCAAACAGCTCCCCTGGTGATAAGGACAGCCGGCCAGGATGGGGAAGCCCGGACTCAGGGAACAAGAGCCCCATTCGTTATAATAATAATAACGGTAATGGCTAACACTCATATAGTACCTTCTGTATATGTCAGGCTCTGCTCTCAGCACCGTAGGTGTATTAACTCATTTAATGCCCACAGAAACCGTATGAGTTAGGTCCTAAATCCGGATGTGGGAGCTGAGGCACAGAGAGGTTAAGTGGCTTGCTCAAGGTCACACAGCTAGAAGACAGACAGCTAGACTCAAACCCAGGCAGCCTGGTTCTCCAACACACATCCTTCACTGCATCACTAAAGTGCCTCTCAAAGCAGGCGCTGGGCACCTGGCCCTGAACACTCAGGGAAGACCTACCGCAGGCCAGGCACTGCGCCCGGCGCTTTCCACAGATTCCCTTGTTTGATTCCCCACAACCCTGTCAGGCGGGTCTCACAATTATCCCCATTTTCCAGATGAGAAAACCGAAGCTACGGAGACATCAAGAAACCTGCCCAAGGTTGGGTTGAGTAAATAAGTAGAGAAGGAAGGAAGGGGGGAAGGAGGGAGGGAGGGAGGGAAGAAGGGAAGGAGGGAGGGAGGGAGGAAGGAAGGAAGGAGGGAAGGAAGGAGGGAAGGAGGGAGGGAGGAAGGGAGGGAGGGAGAAAAGGTAGGAATGACAAAGGAAAGGAAAGGAGAGAAGAAATGCAGCACAGCATGAAGCAGGAGCAATGCGTGCAGTAAACAAAAACAAAGGGCGGCCCGACCTTCTGGCTGCACACCAGGCAGCAGGGCCGGGGGACCCGGGGCTGGCCCGCTCACCTTGGAGGCCCGCAGGCCCATGAAGGCGGCAAAGAAGAGCAGCAGCAGCGACGTGGCCACCTTGAGGTCTGAGAGCACGACCATGCACACGTTGACGAAGAAGACCACGCCTGAGACGAAAAGCGTGAGGTTGAGCAGGGCGCGCTGCAGCGCGGGCGTGCGCACCTTCAGCTCGGGCAGCAGCTGCTCCAGGCCCTCCAACGGCGTGTCCTTGAAGCTCTTTAGCACCAAGTGTCCCCCCTTCGTTCGGGCTGCTAGCACCACCCGCTTAAAGTATCTCCTGATGGACAGAGACAGAGGGGTGAGGCTGGTCAGGACTGCCCCAGGGAGCCCCCTCCAACCCCAGGACACTCTCTATGGCTCTGCGGTCACAGGATCATTTTAAAAGCTGCCTAACCATGATGGGAGGAAAGTCAGAGATAAGCTAAGTGTCCAACAAGAGAGGATCAGATAAATAATGGAATCCCCTACTGTTGGACACAGAAGTTGCTTCTGATTTTTATGAACTTGATAAATGAGAGCTAAATAAAATTCTTCTGTTCCGTTAATTTTCAAATGCAAATTCTACATATATTTTAGAGTGTTGGCTGGGTGTCAGGGAGTGCTATTAATCTCTCAAGAGACAAGAAAATGAGTCAGTCACTGCTTTTGTGGCACTTATAGGCCGGCATAAGAGACAGATGACTAAACACACAGTCTGCAGGTATAAATATGTCCTTGGAATAGACTCCTGGAAGTGAAATTCCTGGTTTAACGGATAGGAAGGGGTTTTTGTCTTAGGTTTTGGCTTTGTTTTGTTTTTTGGATTCAGGACCATATTTGAGTAATTTGGGTAATTTATAGGCTCCCTGGCCCGGCTGTGAGAAGACCTGGCTGTCTTGCCCCTACTCTATATTTGAATGGTTTGTTAAAAATATGATGTCCACCAGAATCCCGGCTGCGCCACTTTTCCAGAATGTGGCCTTCCCTCTCTGAGCCTCAGTTTTCCTCATTTGGAAAATGGGGGAGAAGTGTCCCTACCCTTTCTCTTCCCCTAGGAATTGGAGTCCGTACTTGCCCTTAGGAAGAAAAGGCAGCATTTGGATGATTCACGTGTCCCCCTTTCTCGACGTCCCACCCGGAGCCCAGACACCCAAACCCAGACACTGACCTGTCGGTCCCCTCTCGACTCTAACCTTGCTCCCTCTCGCTGCAGCTGGGGAACAAGGGCCGCCTCACCTCTCTGCAGGGGGCGACTTGGTGAAGAAGCCACGCTCGGAGCCCACGCTGGACTTACGGGGCATCTGCCCGACTCGTTGGCCCAGGGCCCAGAACTGCATGTAGAGATACTGATCCAAATTTATTGTCACCTGCCAAGGGGGACAAAGGAAGCAGAGCAGCTGAGCATGGGCTGGGGTGTGAGCTCAGGATACTGGAATTAGATGCTCCTCCCCCGACTGAATCCCACCCCCTTCCCAGGCTTATCATCCCCCAGAGTCTAGGCAGGGCAGCCATGTATGGTTGTTCATGTTGTATACTGCATCTAAGATGGCACTTCACATCATCGTCATCCTTATTACCATATCTCCTAGAAGCTAAGACGCCACTGGTTTCAACATACTCCATTATTCTTTTTTAATTGAATAAATTTGATGGGTAACACTGTATGAGTTTAAGGTGTGCAACCCGTTACTTTGATACATTTGTGTATTGTAATATGGTTACCAATTGGATACTCCATTATTTTATGAAGCAACTAAAAGGGAAAATATATTGCCAGTTGCTAAATTGCTATGTCACACCACCACTTATAAGTAAAATCCCAAATTCAAAGACAATACAATATGACTTTAGGAAAAAGTACTTCTTAAAAGTCACTAAAATGTGGAACTTTAGTATTTTTATTATAATTTTGTTGACTCTAAGGATGACTGTTTTGTATTATTTACTATGACGATTTTCTGGCAGATGGCGATAAAGTCTCTAGTCCTGAGATCTGTCTGTTATGATACTTTTCCAACAGATGGCAGTGAGGTGACCTGGGGAAGACGCGCCTTTTTCTAATTCACAAGGGCGCCACATGGGCTCGTGCCCTGTGTGCAGGACTACAACTCCCAGCAGCCTTTGCTTCCCAAAGGCTCCCTGCCCAACCCCAAGGGCTCCTGGGAGTTTTGGTTCCCTCTGCAAGACAGGCACCTGGACCTCATCCTGAGGGTGGTGGACCACCAGAGCGTAGGCCAGGGTGTCCTCTGAAAGCTGGGAGAAGTTGGCCTGGGCCAGCAGGGGCTCCAGAGCCCGAAGCACCTCCTGCTCGTTGGACAGACGCTGGGAGTCTGTAAGGGAAGGCTGGTCCAGGGTCTCCCGGTCGGGGTTGATGGGGTCATACAAGGCCTGAGGGGAGAGCCAGAGAGAGGAAAATGAGCCAGGGCACAGCATGAGGGATTGTGGGTACACTTAAGGACTTTCCTGGGCCCATCCTCTAAATGATGGGGTCCCCCAGGGCTGGATACTGGGCCCTCTTCCCTTTTGTCTCTTCAAGCTCGCCCTAAGTCATCTCGCCATTCCCACACCTTTAAACACCACACCGTGCATCTCTGTGTATCTCCGTGCAACCCACATCTCCAGCTCGGACCTCTCCTCCAAGTTCCAGACCTGCTATCCAGTTCCAGGGCACGAGCACCCGTCTTCCCTGCTCCCATGGCAACAGGGGTGGAGACAGACACGCGGCTGCCCAGAGAGACTATGTTTCCCAGCCTCCTTTGAGGCTCAGTGTGGCCAGGAGACTAAGGTTCGCCCAGAGGATGTGAGCGGAAGTGATGGGTACACCTTCCCCTCACTTCTTGCTCCCCTGAACTTCCATCCTTTTCCTTCTTCTGTCAGGTTCAACGCTGTTTTGCCCACGACCCAGTTTTGACCACACGGAGATGACGACAATGTCGGAAGGGATGGCAGAGCAACAAGATGGAAGGAACCTGGGTCCCAGCAAAATCTCACGTGGGACAGAGCCGCCTGCCCACCCTGGCCCACAGGACTGTTAAGTGGGAGAGAAATAATCCTCCACCTCCTTTAAACCATCATGTTGTGGGGTCTGCTTGTTACAGCAGCTAAGCCTTTATACTAACTAATACAAACCCTCTACTTGACATTTCTTTTCGGACATCACACTCACCTCAAATCCAACATGCCAAGCCCATAGATCACATCCTCCCATCCCCAACTTCCAGCAAAACCACCAGTCTGGATTTCCTCTCCCAAACCTATTCGCCCCAGCCAGCCCTGGCCTCTCCCCTGAGCATCAGACTCACATTCAGTTATCTCTTTGACCTCTCCAGTTGGAGGTCTAATGGCATCTCATGTCTAACGTGGCCCAAGGGGAGTGCTTCATTTCTTCTTCCCCCACCTCATCGTCTCCTTTCAGGAGACGGCACCACCATCCATTCAGATGCTCTGATCAGAAACCTTGGAGGCATCCTGATTCCTTTCTCACCATCGCCCCCACGTTCACTGGCTAAACCTCTGAATTGCTCTTGAGTCCGTCTTCCCCTCCGTCTCCACTGCTCCCCTCTCGTCCCAGTCACCTTCACCGCTCCCGAAACAAGTGCATTGGGCTTCCGTTCTCCGCTTTCACTCTCGCCACTTCAGTAAACCACTCTCCACGCACTGTCACAAAGAGCCTCTTTAGATTATAAACGGATTCCACACCCTATCCTCCCCACAGCTCCCCACCACAGGTGGGATAAATACCAGAATTGTCCCACCACCTTCAAGGTCCCTCACACACTGGACTCTGCCTTGCCCACCTCATCTTATGCACCCACCACTCCTCGCAACCAAACTGTTCAATGAATGAATGAATGAATGAATGAATGAATGAATGAAAGAGTGAGCTTCCAGGTGCCTAACCTATTCAGTCTCAGGATGACATATGACTTGTCCCGGACTATACACCAAGCGTCAGAGGGCAATCACCCCTCCATAACACAAGCCCATACATCAGACCCTCTGTGCCTCTCAAGAGAGGGAGCCTTGAGGAGCAGCTCGTCTAGGCCAGAAGCGATTTTGAATTCGTGGAAGGAAAGAGGGGATGGTACTTCAAGCGGGGGGAATGGCCTGGGCAAAGGTTTGGAGGTGGGAAGGCCCAGGGCCTCAGCAACAACTGAATAAGGAGAAGTTGAGGCAGGAGAGTCCAACCGAGCAAATCCTCTTCTGAACCAACTCCCAGGCTGGGGCGTGCTGGCCGAGGACAGGACTTGAGCCAAAGCTAGGGCCCGTGCCCGAGTCCTCCAGCCCAGGCTGGCGGAGCAGGTCCCGCAACCCACGTTCTCGGACTTGCGGAGTGACCTTGAGAGATTCCACTCCGGGCACTGAGCTGCAGTTAGTGAGTGAGCTGGAGGAGAGAAATCCGCATTCACAGAACGTCCACCACGAGCCAGATTCTCTTCGGGGAACTCACATCCACCCAGGGCTTCAGGCCAGGAACCTGCCTGTCGCAGGCGACCCCTGCTGCTCTCGCCGTTCTCACCATGAATCCGGCTAATTCCACCTCCAAAACAGATCCCCACTCCGCCCAGCTCTCCCCTCCCCACCAGCACGGCCCGTCCCCACCGCCATCGCCTCCTCCTGCCTGGAAGAGTCTGACAGCCCTCTAAATAGTCTCCCCAAATCCCCTCCCGCCCCGCCCCCGCCGCCAATCTGTTCTCTACAGAGCAGCCAAGATTTTGTCAAACAACAATCAACAGTAATAAATGATAATAGTGCACATTTATATAATGCTGACCACGTGTCAGGCACTGTTTGAAGCATGTTATACACACATTCTCACAATGTGAGTATTGTTATCCTCATTTACAGGTGTGGAAACCGAGGCACAGAGAGGTTAAGTAACTGCCCAAGGTCACACAGCCAAGAAGGGGTATATCAGGAATCACACATCTATAACCATGTCAATCTCCTGATAAAATCCTTCCAAGCCTCCTCCTGCCCTCAGGAAGCAGGACCATGGTCTGTAATATGCCCTGCAAGGCATCCCATGGCCTGACACCGCAATCCCCCTCAGTTGCTCTACACCAGCCACCCTGGCTTTAGTTCCTCCAGGCACAGGGACTTTGCACACGCTGTTGGGAAACTGTCCCTGCCCCACTCACTGCCTCTTTCCCTTTCTACTACTGAAGTTCCATTCTTCTATCATATTCCAGCTCCTTTATCACTCTTAAAGAGCCTTCCTCCACTCCCCAGGCTGAGCAGGGCTGCCCTGTGCGGTTGGGCATGGTGTGCACTGCACAAAGGTGCCAGATCTAAGAAGCCCCATTGTCGATGCAGTCGACCTATATATTTATCATCACAGTCACCTCATCAGAGGGAAATAAAGGATATAGAGCAGCACCGTCCAAGAGAACTTCCTGCAATGACAGAAACACCCAGATCGGCACCATCCAAGAGGTTGCCACTGGTCACAGGTGGCTACTGAGCCTTTGAAATGTGGTGAATGAGACTGAGGACTAGAATTTCAAAATTCTTATTTAATTTTAATTATTTGACATTTAAACAGCCACATGTGGATAGTGACTACCATATGAGACAGCACCCGGCTAGGAAAAGGGGTGTCCTTGTCTAATTTGCACACAGACGCCAATACAGAGACCAAGGTCGCCTTCTCAGCTGCTTGCACGGACCACGTCCCTTGAGCTCACAGTATGAACTTGTCCATTCACTGGGGAGAGGGTCTGACTCCCAACTGTTCCCACCACACGAGGTCAGCAACCTGAGGCCGGGGCGCAGGCCTGGGTTTGCTCCTCAGTGAAGCCCCAGCACGGGGCCCTGAGCCCTGCATAACATCTGCTGAAAGAATGGAAAGTGCCCCTGGGTCCTCACGGTGACCATTGCTGCCATTTTCTATCCCCGAGCCTTCCCTTGGGACCTCAAATCTCATCTGCCTACTGAGGACTCCCAGACTTCTGCCTCCAGTCGGGACATCTTTCCTGAGCTCACGCAGGACCTCACACAGCCAAGAGCCTACTCAGCGCTTCCACGTGGATGTCCGACAGGCCTCTGGATGCCTCCATACCGGCATCCGACCAGCATCCTCTCCAACCCCCTACATCCCAAACTAGGGTCCTGAAAGTCACCCCGAGACCTGCTCCTCCCACCATCCTCCCCAGCTCAGAAGAGGCCAGGCCCATTCTTCCATGACCCTCAAGCCTGCGGTCATGCTGGGCTCCCTTCGTTCTCACACATTCAGCCTATCAGCAAATCCTGGTGGCACCCCATTCAAAATATTCCCAGAATCTGATCACTTCTCACCCCACCTCCAGCTGGGTCTCAGCACTGGTCTCCCTGCTCGCACCCTCCATGCCCACTCCCCTGTCTGTTCCCCCTACGATGCCACCAGAGGGTGCCTGTTGTTACCTAAGTCCGCTCACCTTCCTCCTCTGCTCAGAGTCCTCCCGCAGGCAGCTCCCAGCTCCCTCAGAGTCAAAGAAAAGTCCTCACTGTGTCCCACAAGGCCCTGCAGGATCTGGCTCTGGTCCCCCCTCTGCCCTCATCTCCAGCCCCCTACCATTGGCCCCGGCTCCACTGGCATCCTTGCTATTCCTCCTACAAACCATGCAGACTCCTGCCTCAGGGCCTTTGCACTTACTGTTCCCGCAGATCTCTGCATGGCTCATTCTCACTTCCTTAGGTTTCTGCTCAAATGTCAGTGAGGCCTTCCCCGGCCACCCTACCTGAAATTGCAAAACACCCCTGCTTTCTTTTTCTCCTCAATTAGGGTTACCAGATTTACCCAAAAATTAATCAAATAAAACAGGACACCAAGTTAAATTTTATTTTCAGATCAGCAAGTAACTTTTCAGTTTAAGTTTGTCCCATGCAATATTTGAGGACTGTGTTGCATGGGACATAATAACACTGAGAAAAAAAAAGGGAAGATTCATAGTTTATCTGAAATTCAAATTTAACTGGGTGTAGAGGGTTGAAGAGTGTCCCCTAAAAATTCACGTCCCCTTGGAACCTCAGAAGATGACCTCATTTGGAAATAAGGCCTTTGCAGGTGTGATTAAGGCAAGGATGGAGATGAGATCATCCTAGATTAGGGGGGCCCTAAATCCAATGCGAATGTCCTTAGAAGAGATAGAAAAGGACAGAGAGAGAAAGGCAATGTGAAGATAGAGACAGAGTTTAGAGTGATGCAGCCACAAGCCAAGGAATGCCCAGGATTGCCACCAAAAGCTAGAAGTCTCCAGATGCAACCAACCCTGCCAACAACTTGATTTGGGGCTTCTGGCCTCCTGACCTCGGAGAATAGATTCCTGTTGTTTGAAGCCACCCGCGTTATGGGAACGGGTTAGGGCGACAGTAGGACCTGCTCAAACAGGGTGGCCTGCACTTTCTCTGGCAGCCCTGTCCCGAGCACCCAGCACCTCTGAACAGAGTTGACTTCTTTACTTTGCGGAGGCTCTGTTGCCCTCACTAGGACGTGACCCCACGAGGCAGAGACACACTTCTGCCAGGCTTGCTGCTGTGTCTCAGGACCTGGAACAATTTGGGGGACACGGTAGGTGCCCCATAAAGATCTTCTGAGCAAATTCAGGGAATGAATGAATGAAGGAGGGAGAGGAGGAGCAGGGAGAGGTCCCTGCCTGGCTGGTGAACAGCAAAGCTGGTGTTTGAACTTATTCTAGTTCCTTTCCTGTCCCAGGCCGCTTCCCCAAGGGACTTAGATCGTCAGCTAAGGGTGACCCAGGGTGTGTCACCCACCTCTGGCACTTCCATCCTGCCCTGCACAGCACCTCAGTTTACAAACTCCTGCCTCGGTGGGAGTATGCATCTTCACCAAATATTCTTTCTATGTTTCTATATATTTAAATGTTTATATAATAAAATATTTTTTAAATAACTTAAAAAAAACAAACCCTGGGGGCCGGCCCAGTGGCCAAGTGGTTAGGTTCACGCACTCTGCTTTGGTGGCCTGGGGTTCACTGGTTTGGATCCTGGGTGTAGACCTACACACCGCTCATCAAGCCATGCTGTGGCAGCGTCCCACACAGAGGAACTAGAATGACCTACAACTAGGATACACAACTATGTGCTGAGGCTTCGGGGAGAAAAAAAAAGAGGAGGATTGGCGACAGATGTTAGCTCAGGGCCAATCTTCCTCACCAAAAAAAAAAAAGAAAAGAAAAAAAAACCTGCCTCCCAAGGTGACAGATGCCCCAGGGAAGAGCTTGGAGGTAGGCCGACAGGGGCTCAAATCCTGACTCTGTCACTTGAGAACTGTGTGATCAGGGGCACATCCCAGGCCCTCTCGGAGCCTCAGTTTCTGCCTCTGCAAATGGGGCTGACAGCAGCTGTAGGAGGGCAGTGGCAGTGTGCAGGATGGGGTTAACTCAGCGGGCCTGGGTTGTCCAAACCCTGCACATTTCAAAGGACTGGCCCTTGACTGGCTGCTGGGAGGGAACCTCCAAACCCTTTGCATGTCCTGCCTGATAAGAGTGACTTGGTTTCACTGGGGCCTTAGGCCACACCGGCTAGTCTACGCAAACAATGTGATCGATGGCGGGGCCTCGGGGCACGTGGTATCAACTTGACCTCTGGAGGGGCTGGAGACTGAGTAAGTAAGGTCAGCCACACAGCAGTCAGCCAGGCCTCCATGACCAATCCCAATAAAAACCCTGGACACCGAGCCTCCATGAGCTTCCCTGGTGGGCAACACTCTGTGCATCTCACCCCCCATCATTGGTGGGAGAATTAAGTGCTGTTCGTGCAACTCCACTGGGAGAGACAACTGGAAGCTCTCGCTTGGTCTCTCCTGAGCCCTGCCCCATCATCTCTTTCCTTTGCTGATTTTGTTTGCTACCCTTTTGCTGTAATAAACTATTACTGTGAGCATCACAGCTTGTCTGAGCTCTGTGAGTCCCTCCAGAAAATCAGTGAATCTGAGAGTGGTCTTGGGGACGGACCTCCAAGACAGGCAGGACCCTGGGAGGAGAGAGAGAAGATGCTGCGAATTTGGCTTCCCGACACCACTCTCTCCTGGGCTTGCACTTCTCTCTCGGCTGCTCCTTGCCTGTCCCCCTCATTGGTTCCCGCTCCCCTTCCTGATCCCTTGAGGCTGGCACACCCCTGGGCTCAGCTAAGCCTCCTGCTGGCCCCACTTAGTATCATCTACATCCTCCCACGGTTGCTGCTCAGCACAGGCCCCTCCCTTGACCTCCAGACCCCACTGTCGAGTCCCTCTCTCTACCCGGCTGTCTGAGAGGCAACTCAAATTCCTAAGTCCCAAATTGAGCTCTTGATGATCCCCGCAGATCTGTCTTCCATCCTCGCCCTGTCTCCTGCATCTCAGTAAATGGCAGCTCCATCCTTGCAGGGAGGCAGGCCAGAACTGCTGGAGGTACCACCTGACTCCTCTCTTTGCCTTATGGTCCTGCCCTCACAGCCGAATGCGTTCCAACCATTACCAGCGTCTGACCACTTTTCACCACTCTCGTGGCTATTACTCTTGTTGGAGCTGCCATTATCTCTCACCCGGACAAATATAATAGACTCTTTAATAAATCTCTCTGCCTCTGACAGTGTGTTCCCTCCACGGCAGCCAGAAAGATCCTGTTAACACCTAAATCAGCTCATGTCTCTCTCTGCTCAGAGCCCCCCTGTGGCTCCCAGCTCACTCGGTGTAGAAGCAAAGTCCTCAGCTCGGCTCACAAGGCTGGGCACAATTTGCCCCCATTCCCTCTCCACCCTCATCTCCTGCCCTCTCTCCCTGGCTCACTCCCCTCCTCCAGCCACAGTGGTCCATGTTTCTCCAACACCCTCACCTCAGGGCCTTTGCACTTGCTTTTCCTTCTGCCCAGAATGTCCAGACATCCAGTGGGCTCGCTCCCTCTTTTCACTCAAGTCTTAGCTCATCTGCCACCTCCTCAGGGAAGCCTTCTCTGACCACCCTGTCTAAAACAGGCCCCCATCTCATCCCTCTCTATCTGGTTTCAATCGCTGCTTCATTGTTAGTCATAGCACTTACCGCTCCTGAGTATCATATTTTATCATTGTTTATTTATTGTCTCCCCAACGGGAATGTCGGCTCCAGGAGGGCGTGGCTTCATCTGTCCTGTTCACAGCTGCATCCCCAGTGCTCAGCACGGGGCCAGGCTCCCAGGAGGTGCTCAGAGAATTTTTGCTGAGTGAACGGATGAGCCAACCAGCCCCATCCTCATCCTCACCTGCAGCCGGGCCAGGACGTGGTGGTAGTGGAACAAGGTGCAGAAGTCCACGTGGGCCGAGAACTCCTCCAAAGCCGCCTTCTCCGCGGGGCTGGAGTGGAATTCCTGTTCCCTCGGGAAGCAAAACTTCTCTTTAGGCCTCTTGCCCCATCCTCACAGGGAGGAATTCCTTCCCTGGCAGCCCACACAGACAATCAGAGCTCTGGGTTCTTTACAATTTTATTTTGTTCAGAGAAAAGAGGGTTTGGCCAATTTGACTGACCAGGAAATTGACGTAGCCCGGCATAGGGAAAAGCAGATGGCTAAAGGAGCTAGAGGTTCAGGTTCGTGCTTCGACACTTTCACATCCACACACTGCTCACTGTGTGGCAGGCACTGTCTGCTGGCATGCGGTCATCCTCCAGAGGGTGCAAGGTGGGTGAAGGAATTATAATCCCCATTTTTCAGAGAAGGAAACCAAGCCTCGGGGGAGACACTCGCTGAGGGCCACAGCGTCTGTATAAAGAGAAGCTGAGCCTCCAATCCAGGTCTGTCTGACCGCAGAGCACATGCATTTAGCCACTTGGTGACCTGGCTGACTCGTTGACATGGCTTCTTCCACTAATCCTTATAGCTAGTCAATAGCACCTATCAAGCCAATATCATAACCACTATGTCTTTCTCCAAAAAATGAGATATGAGTAAAAATTACATACTTCACCTCTCTAAGCCTGTTTCCTGATCAGCAACAGAGGATCACACCGTCTTTCTTAGAGAGCACTGGTGAGAATTTGATGCGATATGTGTCCATATATATACATGTGTGTTTATGTATGTGTGTGCACACTTATGTGTGTGTATAGTCGAACACAGCACTTAGTACATACAGCAGGTGTTCAATAAATAGTTAAGTGAATGAATGATAATCTCAATAATGACATGTATGATGATAATAGTGGGATAAGAGCTTAAGCTTTGGAGCGGACGACTATGGTGAGTTGAATGAAATGCCTAACCCACAAAATGCAAGGAGCATTCACTCTTAGAGTCGAGCAGTGCCTTCTGCCTCACCCTAGTCCCCGCCCCTCTCTGGAGTCTGACCACTTCCCTTCAAATCTGGGCCAGGGGCCGGCTCCGTGGTTAAGTTCGCACGCTCTGCTGCGGCGGCCCAGGCTTGGGATCCTGGGCGCGGACATGGCACTGCTCGTCAGGCCATATTGAGGCGGCGTCCCACATCCCACAACTAGAAGGACCTGCAACTAAGATATACAACTATGTACTGGGGGATTTGGGGAGATAAAGCAGGAAAAAAAAAAAAAAAAGATTGGCAACCGTTGTTAGCTCAGGTGCCAATCTTAAAAAAAAAAAAAAAAAGCAAATCTGGGCCAGTGCGTCGTAGCCTTGGGTAAGCCACTTTCTTCTGCTTCAGTTACCTCGTTTGTAAAATGGGGATGATCGTGGTATCTCTCTTACTGGGTTATTAGGATGATTCAGTAATACACGGAAAATGCTTAGCACAGTGCCATACAGTAAGAGCTCACACAGTGTGATAATAATTATGATTATAGCTTCGGAGGTGTAATAATTATTATTAGGTAGTAGTAATAGTGATGGGGATGATCATACCCATTTTGCAGAGGTAAAAAAACATGCCCCAGCGAATGCTTGTTCAAGCCCCAGAACAAGCTAGAGTCGGGAACTGCTGCTACATCTGCATCTCAAACGTCTTCTGCATGAATTCCGACTCACTGGGCGCCCAGCTGGGATCGGGGAAAGGGAGAAACGGAACTACAACTCCCAGGAGGCACCAGGGCAACCCTGTATAGCATGTAGCGCTGTGCCGCCGCGAGATCTGCCGGGAGTCGTAGTCCCCAGGCGCTTGGACCCGGGACGGGCGGTACCTGTATCAGGAGGCGGAGCAGCTGCTCCTTGGAGAACGGGATGAACCGCTCGCGGTACTGCTGGGCCCAGGCGCGGGGCTCCGTGGGGTTCCACATCTTGCGGTACTCCCCCATCTTGACGGCCAGCGACGACGCGGCCCGGGGGGACCCGAGGAGCGCGGGTAACAGGGGCCATACTCGGAACCTGGATCCCCAGACCCCCCGGGTCACATGCAGCATGGCCAGACCCTTTCCTGGGAGCCTAAACAAGGGAAATGGGCGGGGTCAAAGGTCATCCGGAGGACAAGCGCCCTCTCCTCCTCCATGTCCCAACCTCCAGGGGCCGTCCCCACCCCAGGCAAGGCGCAGAGTCCATTCGCCTGCCTCGTAGCCCTCTTGCCCGTCCCCTCCCACACTGCTCAGTTGGCTGGGGTCCCAGGCAGGGGTCAAAGGTCTTATTTTGCGGGCCCAGAGACCCCTGTAGTGGTACAACTGGTTTCTGCGGGGTCAAGGCGGCGAGGCGGATCTTAGGAGCATAGGAGATGCTCGGAAAGGCTACATAGGGGGTGCAGGGCCGCCCTCCCCCGGCCATGCAATCCTCTGCCCTGTCCCTCACCTTAGCCAACGCTCGACTGTCATTGAGCCTCCTGCGCATGTGCAGGAAGGTGTTCTGGGCTCCCGAGGTTCGGCTTCAGGCAGCAGTAAGACGCATGCGCAAAGCCTGGATCATTGAGCGCCCGCCATTCTTTCGTCTAATGCCCGGTCTCGATTGCGCATGCGCAATCTGTCTGCCTGGCTCCACTACAGTCCTGTTTGGGCTCGGCGCACGCGCCGCAGGAGTGTCTCCTTGTTCGCGTGCTTCAAAGGGAAGGGGGCGGGGCGGGGGCGAGACTCTCGAGAGAGCTGGGGCGGGACAGGGCTCTCGCGCGCAGCTCGCTAACGGCGGGCGGCCCAACGTCCGCTGAGGCCACGCCCCCGCCCGCGCCCGCTCCAGAGTGGGCGGGAAAAGAGAGGGGGCGGGGATTGAGCACAGCCAATCAGCTGTGGAGAAACGAAAAGGCGGGAAAAAGCAGAACCAAAGGAATACCGAGGTGGCGCCAGGGACCAGGAGGGGAGGGTGGGCGGAAGGAAGAGCCGGCCTCCAGGTGACGCGGACCCGGCCTCCAGAGTAGGGGTGGCCCTTTGTCAGACAGCGTCACCCCCAAGCCCCACCACCCCATTCCACGTCCTTAGAGGGAAGACCCCGATTCTAAGAAGGTAGCCTGGCGCCGGGGCCGGCGTGCTGTTCTGAGGGGACAGTTCAGTTCTGAGCCCACGTTCCCCGCGCATCCGAGGCCTAGGCCCCCAGCGGAGGGGAACGCACTTTTAGGAAGACGGAGCTGACTTCTAAGAGGAGGCCCTGATTCCAAGGAAACAACCCCAAATCAAAGGACAGCCTAAAATACACCTGGGTCCTCCGTTATGGGTGCTGTCACCCCCAAACCGGAAAGGGATCCCCCTGGTCCAGAACTCCCGGAGGTTCTGATCTCCATCCTGGCACCCCCCTGATCCCTGGAAAAGGGATCACCCACTCGTGGTGTCTCCCAGAGAGGACACAGCCCTTAACGTGGACCCTCTGGCTGCTGGGTCAGCAACCCGACCCCAATATCCCAACTCTGTCCCCCCTTTTCTCCCAGGCCTGGGATCGCCTACCCCTGCACCCCACCACGGGACCCCTGGCAGCCCCCTCACCCTACAGTTTCCAAAGCCTGCGTTCCTGACTCCTGGGCCCCAGCAGCCCCTCACCCGTGCCCCCCATTCCTGGGAGCCCCCAGAAACCCCTTCCCCCTGTGTCTCTACCACTGGGACCCCCGGCAGCCCCTCCACCCGAAGCTGACCTCCCTCCACCGCCCTGTCTTGCAGCAGCCGAGCCCCAGGGTGGGCCTGGAGCCGCCCCCCTGGCCGGTGGCACCCAGCATCCCAGGCCCGGGAGCAGAGCAGCCGCCATGCACATCCCCGAAAGCCTGCAGGACCTGGCAGACAGCGAGGCCGTGCAGTTCCTGAAGAGGCCCAAGACCATCACGCGCATCTGCGCAGGGGTGAGGCCCTCCTGCGGCCCGACCTCCCCTCGAGGGGACAGGACGCAGGCATTGTCACCTCTCAGACCCAGTGCAGAGGGAGCGGGAGGCAGGAAGGGGCTGGAGGCGGGAAAAGAAAGCAGAAGGGAGCTGATGGCCCAGATAGCCTTTTACTGAGCACCTAACCGGAGGCCCTCGCTCTTCTGAGCGCTTAAGTCTCATGGGAAGAAACGGCCCTTCGAAGTCGATGCTCTGAGCCCCATTTAAAAAAAAAAAAAGAATGGGTTCTTTATTATTTTTTTATTGCAGTAACATTGGTTTATAACATTATATAATTTTTTTGTGTGTGAAGAAGATTGGCCCTGAGCTAACATCTGTTACCAATCTTCTTCTTTTTTTTTTTTCTCCCCAAAGCCCCCCAGTACATAGTTGTGTATCCTAGTTGTAGGTCCTTCTGGTTGTGCTATGTGAGACGCCGCCACAGCATGGCTCGATGAGTGGTGTGTAGGTCCGAGCCTAGGATCTGAACCCGGGACTGCCAAAGTGGAGCGTGCAAACTTAACCACTTAAGCCGGCCCCCCGAGCTCCGCCAGAGCCCACTCGTTTCCCACCTTGCAGGGAAGGGACTCGGCGCGGAGCCGGGGCTGGGCCTCTAGGAAGGAAGAGGGACATGGAGGTGGGAGGGGAACATGGAACGTGGACCTGAGACCCTGGCGTCGGTGGTGGCTGTGCGCCAGGCGCTGTGCCACGAGAGGGCTCCGCGTGCACTGCTTTAATCCTTACTGTATTCGTGAAGGGTCCAGACACCCGGGCTCCCATTCCCACTCAGCCCAGACTTTGCTGTGTGACCTTGGCCCAATCCCTGCTCCTCTCTGGACCTCAGTGCATGAGGTTAGTGCTGTGACTCTGGCTTTCACCTGTGCTGCCTCCATTGCTCTCCTTTGACAGAGCTGGAAACAGAGGCCCAGGGAGAGGACGAGACTGGATCAGGGTCATGGGAGTAGGTGGGGTGCCCGGGTCCTAATCCAGAGTGTCTCCTCCCTATGCCTTCTGGAACCCGTGGTCAGAGAAGGATCAGACAGGCCTGGCTTTGAATCCCGGCTCGGCCACGTGCTGTCCACGGAGGGGGACGTACACCCCGGTGCTCCGGGGCCAGTCCTGGCGTGAGCATCAGCAGCACCACCATTCCTACTCAAAAGCACCCCGTCCCGTTTGATGATTTACCCATCACCCTGTGTCTGTGTGACCTGGAGGAGGTGACTTGACTTCTCTGAACCTCTATACTGTCATCAGCAAAAAGATGGTGGGGTGCCCTGGTCGGAGGAAGGAGTGTTGTGAAAACGAAACGAGTTTATCCCTATAAAATGATGAGCCGGGGCCTGGCGAGTCCTAATCTTCCCTTGAATAGCAGTGATTATTGGGACGAATCAGGGCTTGTGAGCGAGGACAGAGAGGGGTTCCGGGGTCTGTGGTGATGGGGACAGTGTCCGTTGTTCTCACCCGGGGGAAGCGGGGAATTACGAATTCCACGTCCCAGTTCCAGGCCCCTCCCCACGACCATGTGACACGGGCGTCATTACCCCCGTTTGACCCCGGGGGAAACTGAGGCTCACAGAGGTGGAGTGACTTGCCTAAAGACATCACCCAGCTGGCGAGCGACTGGGAAGGATTCTAGCACCTCCGAAGCTCCGGAAGGAAGGGCGGGGGCCGGGGGGCGAGAGAGAAGGAGGCCCAGCTGGTGTGGGCTGGGGTGACGAAGGCAGAGGGCAGGGCCGCCGACTGGGCCAGACGTTTCGGTCACAGACTTTGCCCGCCGCCTCCACCCTCCCTCCCGCCCTCTCCTCCTTCCCCCCCTGGCCTGGCTCCTCGGTAGGGAGTCTCTGGGCAGCTGGTGCTCTTGTCCTGCTCCCTGCCGCCTGCCAGCTGGTGCCTTAACCGATTAATCTTTGCTCCCTCCCTGAGGACAGGCCAGGGAGGGCCTGGAAGGAGGTGGGACTCAGGCTTCGGAAGGCGAGGGTCCCCCTGGCCCAGCTGAGCCCCCTTCCCCTGTCTCCAGCACCCTGGGCTCGCGCCGCAGCCTGGGGTTTTCAGGGTGAGTGGACAGACAGCCCACAGGCCTGGAAGTCAGGAAGGCTGCATTCCGATCCCCCTCCACCGCTGACCGACCTTGAAAGGACGCTTTCCCTCTCTGGGCCGATCATGAGAACGACCGTCAGGGCCAGGCCCCCCACCCTTGGATGCCCCTTTTCGAAGCACCGAGACAGACTGGGAAACTGAGGCTCCAAGAGATGAGTGATTTGCCCAGGGCCACACAGCTGGCCGAGTCAGACGCATCTGGCTCTTTCCACTCCACCGTAATGACTTCGATCTGTCACCTGTGCAACAGAAATGACTTAGTAGCATCGACCACATGGGGCTGGTGCAAGGCTCCAGGGAGGTAGTGCGGGTAAAACGAATCTGGGCTCAAAGACGATCGATGGGGCCTTCCGGTCCTCGGCCTCGACCTGGCTCTGCCTCAGACCAGCAGGGCAAGGTGCTCCCCTTTTCTGGACCCGGTTCCTCAGCTCCGAAACAGGGGAGGATGTGAATCCCCTTGGAAAATGCTGAAGTGCTGGACCAAAAGAGGGACCCGTGGTTATTATTGTTATTATTATTATTATTATTATTCAGAGACAGCAATTAAGGCAAAGGGGAGAGGAGGATGGGCAGAGGCTGAAAAGTTTAGGGGTCCATCCTTTGCTTCCCCACCCCCACTCTGAAGGGCAGGGCAAGGGCGATTAGGGCCCAAGGTCATTCACTCCTTCAACATACATCTGCTGAGGTCCAATTTGGACCTGGGGGGCTGGAGTAGAGAGAAGGGTCCCATGAGGACCCTTCCAGGAGGAGTTCAAACTCTCCTGAACCCCTTCCCCTTGCCTAGCCCCCCGCTCCCCTCCCCAGCATCACCACATCCGAGCCATCACCAAGGCCAATTTCACGTCCCAGATATCACCGGGTTCCCCAGAGCTCTGAGCCCGGCCCAGGCCTCAGGACTCTGCCTGGACCCTCCCGACGGTCTCCTCTCTGATCTGTTGGCCTCTGGTCCTGCCCCCTCCGAGCCATCACGACCCTAGAGATTTGCTCTGACTCCCAGGTCTGAGCCCGGCCATCCTCTGCTCAGAGCCCTTCCGTGAGTAAAATCACATCCACGTAGGAAATTTCACTTTCCACGGCGCCCAAGTGCAGGCCCCTGGGTGTGGTGTGCGAGGCCTGCGAGGGTCTGGCTCCCGCCCGCTTTCCCAGCCTCGTCTCACACGGGAGCCTGCCAGTGAGGTCTCTCCCCATCCCAGAAGGAGCCGCGTTCTGCGGCATCTGGCTTTTGCACACACGGCTTGCCCGGCCTGGAATGCCTTTCCTCCTCTGCCTGCCTGAGAAACTCCTCCTTCTTTAAGGTGCAGCTCAGATCCCACCTTATTGCCTCCAAAATCCAGCCCCACGACTTCAGTTGCAGCTCAGACCTCGCCTCTCTCCCTGGCCCCAGGCCCCAGCCTCCCCTCTGGCTTCCGACCTCCAGTGCATCTCTAGTGGCCCCAGAGGGCTCTTCGTTCATCCAGAGTTGACCCTGACCCTCCCCTGCTCACAGCCCTCCCATGGCTCCCTATTGCCCTCCAGACAACCCCCACTCCTTAGCCTTTCTCACCCTGCAACCCTCCTTACAGGCGTCACGTCCTCCAGGAAGACTTCCTGGACCAACTCCCACTGCCCACCCCATACACACACCAGTTCCTTCCATATCTGGCATGGACCTTGCCACACTGCATTGTGACGGTCTGCGACAAATCATTGGGGCTTAGCATTTTCACTGAACTGCATGCCTAGGAACCCCTGCTCTCAAGGTGTCTGGTCCAGCCTGGGGCGGTAGAGCAGAGAGTTACAGCAGACTGGGGAGCCAGACAGCTTCGGTTCAAATCCAGGTGCTGCCGCTTACTAGCTGAGTGACTTTGGGCCATTCCTCACCCTCTCTGTGCCTCAGTTCCACTATCTAAAAAACGGGGCCGTGAGTCGTGCCTCCATTCTAGGGTGGTTAAAAGGATGACACGGGCGAGGGCTTGTGGAGCACTTTAGTGGCGTTTAATAAACAAACCCCGTGGAAGACAAGCATGGATGCAGACAGTCCTGCTACAGCGTGTCGCAGGCAGCGTGCATGGGCGAGAGGAACGGGGCTGTCCTATCAGTGGTTGTATTTGCTTTCTTAAAAAAAGGCAAAATGGTAATATGGTAATGTTTATTAGATCCTGGGTGTTTGTCACACGTCCCTCCGTATATTTCTGTGTTTTTGGAATATTTCACAGATTTATTTTTAAAGATGGATGGGAATTAGCCAAGCCGGGAGCGGGGAGGAAGTTGCAGGCAGAGGAAGAGCTTAGAGGCCGAGAGAATACTCATGGTGGCAACCACTTATTGAGCTCGTCCTGTGTCCCAGGCACGGTGCTAAGCGTTTCATATTGGTACCTGGGTTTGGCGGCAGGTGCCCGATTGGGGCGGCAGAAGGGGAGTCTGGGGCGAGGCAGAGGTGAGTGGGGAGAGAGGGATTAAAAGAGCAAAGAGAGCAGAGACCACGCAGGGTCTCAAAGGCCAGGCTGAGGGGCTGGCACTGTGTCCCGGGGTGCTAGGGAGCCAGGGGGGGCTGTGAGCCGGGAGGGGCAGGGTGTGGAAAGACCCCTCTGGGGCCCGTGTCGGGGATGGGCGGAGGGGCCAGGGAAAGAGGCCTGAGCTAGGATAGAGAAGAGGGGTGAGGGGCAGCAGGAGGGACGGGGCTGGAAGGCTCTGAGGCTGTGCCAGGAAGGAAGGGGCCAGAACGGCCCAGCGGGTTTGCGGCAGGGCCCACCGTCCGTCCGCAGGTGGGGGAACCCGGGAGGATGCGCGGGTTGGGGGAGATGCTGAGCTGCGCTCCGGCCCCTGGGCACCATCCTCCTGCTTCCGCAGATCTTTGCCCTCATCATCTTCTCCTCCCTGCTGACCGACGGCTACCAGAACAAGACTGACTCATCGCAGCTCCACTGCGTCCTCAACAGCAACAACACGGCCTGCAGCTTCTCCGTGGGGGCCGGCCTCCTGGCCTTCCTCTGCTGCCTGGCCTTCCTCGTCCTGGACGCCCACGAGGGCCGCATCGCCAGCACCCGCTTCAAGTCGGCCTTCCAGCTCCTGGACTTCATCCTGGCTGGTGAGCACCCCCCTCCCCGGGAACGCCCGCCCAGAGCTGCCCCTGCTCCTCCTCCCGGCCCTCCCTGGCTCCCCCAGGTCCCCAGGACACCGCCCTCCCCCACCCAGCCGGCCTCTGACTGTCCTCCACGCTTGACCCAAAGCTGTGTCCCTCCCTTCTGCACCTGCTGTCTCCTTCCGAGGAATTGTCACTCGTCCTTTAGACTCAGTGTCAGGGTCACCTCTTCTGACCCCCGGGCTAATTCTAGAAGCTTCCCTCCTGGCTGGAGTTTTCTTCGCATTCACCTCCCTCCCTCAGAGAACATTTCTTGAAAAGCCACCTGGTGGCAGGAGGTGGGGTTCGGAGCACAGAGCCAGACAGACCCGGTTTGAAGTCCCAACTCCGGCGTCTCCTTGCTCGGGGCAGCTTGAGCGGGTCCCTCCCCATCTCTGAGCTCCAGGAGAAGGTGGGATGAAAGCGCCCACCTGGCAGGGTCTTTCCGAGGATGAAACGAGAGAGACTAAGTCTGTAGCGACGTTGGCATTTCCTGGGCCTGGAGCCAAGGGCTCCACGTGCCTTGTCTCATTTGTTCCTCAGCACCTTCCCCCGAGGAGTTAAGTCCTGTTCGTGTTCACATTTTACAGAGGGGGGAAACTGAGGCTTGAGGAGGGTGTGTAACTGGGCCCGCAGCTGCTGAGTGGCAGATCCAGGCCTCAAAGCAAAATCTCATCACCTGATAGAGCCCCAGCCGCACCCTGTCCACACCCCAGCAGTCCTTCCTAAGCCGGCTCTCTCTCTGCCCCTCTTCTCTCCTTGTGACCCCACAGTCCTCTGGACAGCCGTCTGGTTCGTGGGTTTCTGCTTCCTGGCCAACCAGTGGCAGCATTCGCCACCCAAACATTTCCTCCTGGGGAGCAGCAGCGCCAAGGTGGCCGTCACCTTCGCTTTCTTCTCCATCCTCATCTGGGTGAGGACAAGCCGCCTCCCCAGGCGCCCTCTGCCTCCGCCGGGAGGGGCTGGAACAGCCAGAACAGTCCACTGTCACTGAGCTCCCCTGGGAGTTGGGGGGTGGTCCTCCCGGGGTCTCAGCCAGCCCCTTCCACGCCGTTGGGTAAATTGGAAGGAAGCTGCCCCCTCTCTGAGCAGACGCAGAGACGCAGCCCAGCATTAGGCCTCGAGCCGAGAGCCCGGGTCCAGGGAGCAGCGGGCACAGCCACACCCTGCGGCTCCCTCCCAGGCCCGTCCCCAGCCCGGCCCCCTCCTGCCCTGCCCAGCCCAAGCCGGCCTGCAGCATGCCCTTCTCTGCCCACAGATATTCCAGGCCTACCTGGCCCTCCAGGACCTCCAAAATGACGCTCCGGTCCCCTACAAGCGCTCCCTGGATGAGCGCGGCGTGGTGCTGACCTCCCTCTCCCCGCCCTCTGCTGCCAGCCCTGTCAACACGCCCAGCCCGGACCCCCACAACCTGAGTTATACAGGCTCCAGCCTGTCCCCCTATCTGAGCACCCCAAAGGTCCCTCGCCTCGCTATGATGCCCGACGACTAGGCATCCTCATCCACAGCAGTAAAGACATAATCCTCCCTCCAGAAGGGTTTCTGAGAACAGCTCTCTGTCCCTCTCGTGTCTGTTCTTCTCTGGTCCCTTCAGTGGCCCGGGGTGGTGAGAAATCCCACACGGTCATCTCAGGGGTCTCGGCACTGGGTCACACTTCCATGCCGCCTCCTGGACCCTCTATCTGGGGACCACCGTGTTAGTGACAGATGAGAGGTGGTGACAGGAAGGAAGGGAGCCCTTCTCCCAGGCCTGTGTGTGTCACACACCGAGCCCTTTCCTCCTCACACTGGCCGTGCGAGGGCGGTACGAGGCACCCCATCGTACAGTGGAGGAAGCTCGAGTTCAGAGAGACAAAACGCTTCCGCCCACGGAGACAGCGCTGAGAACAGGGGCCAACACTGCCACCAGCCCTGTCCCTGACGCCAAAGCCCTTCCCTCACCCCAGTGACAAGGGACTCAACTCACAACCACGCCCCGTGAGGAGTCGTTGAACGAACAGGCGATGGAAGTGCGTGAATGAGGTCCAGGGAGATCCTTGTCGCAAAATATTTAAACCACCTTGGGGAAGAGGAAGGGGTTTCATTCGAGAATCCCGAGGGTGGTCGGCGACATGTGCACAGGCCTGTAGGGGCCGAGCAGGTAACCCGGTGGCTGAAGCGCCCATTAAGGGAGCGGTGGGGACAGGGGCCGTGTCCGGGAGGGGCCGCCTTCACTCAGCACCCAGCATCCAGCACTGCGGGCCTGGGGCGTCTAGACCAGCACTGTCCGGTTGAAATGTAACGTGAGCCACGGCGGACAGGATTTCAAATCGTCTAGTTGTCACATTAAGAAAACTAGAGCGAAACAAGTGAAAATAATTTTCATACATTCTATTCAACCCAATCTATCCAAAACACGATCATTTCAGCATGTCATCAATGTGAAAATTATTAATGAGGACAGCACATCTCAATTGGGACTCGCCATATTTCAAGTGCTAATGGTCACCTGCAGCTAATGGCCACCCTATTGGACAGTGCGGCTCTAGAATCTTCTGGCTGTTCTGGAACAACTGGACATCTGTTTCTTTTTATGGGGAATTCGTTGGCAAGGAATTAAAAAAAAATTTAATGTTTTGCAGGCCAAAAAAAACGGACCCACACAAGGGTCGCAGTGGCCTGCAGAGCATTTGTTTACGAACTGGACAAAGGGGTACAAGTTATGGGGGGGGCAAATGTGGGTGCTGTGGTCCCCTCTTGGAGGCCTCCTGTGTGGCAGGCCCGGGGCTCAGTTCTGGGGGCACGGAAATAAACAGGTCGTCGTCCCTGTGGGCATGGGGAGAAAGGGCAGCAGTGGAGTGGCGTGGGCTGCGTCCGGGCACGGGAAATGGGAGGAATCCAGGCTGTCATGTCACCCTGTCACCAGCTGGATAACCCGGGCGCGCCACTTAGTCTCTCTGGGCCCGAGTTGTGTTGGCTATAAAATTAGACTCGGACCAGACTGAGATCGACGGTTTTGAGACTGCGTTCAACCAGGGGCCACCTCCCACCCCATATCACGCTCCTGCGTTTCCGTAGCCGCCTTCCGGGCAAAACTCCTCTAAACAGAAGGCGCCCTGGCTTCAGAGAAAGAAAGAAAAAACAGTTGATAAACCCCGCCGCGGTGGTTAAACACACAGGCTCCGGGGTCAGGAAGCCCGGGCACAAACCCCACCTCTACCACTTGCCCCTCTAAGTCTGGGCTTCCTCCCCTGCAAAGCACCCCCTCTTCAGGGTGCTGTGAGGGTCCTGTGGGCTCGTCCGTGCAATGCACATTGCCTGGCACTTAGGAAATGCTCGGGAAACGCCAGCTGCCTGCCTCCAGAAGCTTCCAGAGCCATCCTACAGGAGAACTGGAGGCAGTTAAGGAGGGTCTTAGTAGCTATCTAGAGACTCTATATCAGGGGTCAAAACTCCAGAAGCTGGGGGCTGCCCCGTGGCGTAGTGGTTAAGTTCTGCGCACTCCACTTTGATGGCACGGGTTCGCAGGTTCAGATCCCAGGCGTGGACCTGCACCACCTGTCAGCCATGCTGTGGCAGGCATCCCCCATATAAAGTGGATGAAGTTGGCACAGATGTTAGCTCAGGACTAATCTTCCTCAGCAAAAAAAAAAAACAAAAAAACTCCAGGGGCCAGACTGATGGTGTAGTGGTTAAGTTCACTTGCTTTGCTTTGGTGGTCCAGGGTTTGTGGGTTCAGATCCCGGGTTCAGATCCCAGGCGCAGACCTACGCACTGCTTAACAAGCCATACTGTGGCAGCTGTCCCACATACAAAGTGGAGGAAGATCGGCACAGATGTTAGCTCAGGGCCAATCTTCCTCAAAAAAAGAAAAACGAAAAAAAAACTCCAGAAGCTTACAAGGACCAGGCAGGTAATGCAAGAAGAGGAAACAGACCAGGTGGGAGGCCAATCTGGAGGGAGACATGGGAAATATTTCACTTTTCTTTTAACTCTACCAAACAAAAACCAAAAACAACAGCGTCAGCTCAATAATAAATGGGAACAACCCCTCAGCCAAGTCCCAGGGACCGTGGTGGAAAGCTCACATCCCATCCATTCAGCTCCAGCCATCTGTTGTCACCCAGAAACGAGGACCTGGCATTGTCAGATTGATGGATTTTTTTTCATGAGAAGCCAGAAATTCAGAATTTAATGTGAAAATCTGGTTTTTAAAGGCTGGCAACCAATTCCCTCCCCCCCCCCTTTTTTTTTTTAAGAAAACAGAGTGGAGCAACAAAATGCCAAATGAGGGTGTGACGGGGGGTGGCCATTGGTGACCTCCCAAACGCACGCTTTTGAAGGTCTTCTGCAACCCTGTGATTCAGGAGAACGGTCAGGGAAGTTTGGTGCCAAGATGAGAATCTTCGAGATTTTTTTTTTGTCCAAAACGTCATCCCCAGTGGAGCTGGGAGGAGTCAGGGTGCAGCCAAGAGTCTCAGGAAGGCCAGTCTCTCATCTTCCTGCTCCTCCCAGACCTCTGGTGGCCCAGGGACGGTGGATGGGATAAAGCAGAAGCGGAGACGGGGGCCGGGGCAGGACCCCACCAACGCCAAAGAGAGAAGGCAAGGAGTCGCGAAAGAGAGGCATCGTTTTCCTCGGTTTATTTCAAGAGAACAAAGAATCAATCATCCTTTCTGTACAAAAACATGGCGGTAGAATCACGGGGACCCTCAGGCCAGCCCCGTTCCCATGCCCGGCCCCCCTTGTTCCCCTAAATTGCCAAAAAAAAAAAAAAAAAAAAAAATGAGGACAAGACCAAAAGTCCAAAACTCTGGAAAAAAGTTATTATGAAAAATGAGGGGAGACCTTCCCCCCCCAACCCAGAAGTTTGGGGGAGCAGGAGGCTGTGTTCACGGCCACGGTGGGAGGCTGGGAAGGCGGGTGTCGGCAGATTTAGTGTTTGGCAACCAGTGGGGCTGGGGGAGTAGGATCTGGAAGGGGTCTGAGGAGCTCAGGGCAGGGAAAACATCTCCGACCCTGCCCGGCCCCACGGGCCCCTCAAAAACAGTTTATAAAAATGGGGACCAGAGAGTAGAAGAGAAAGGAGTCATCAGAATCAAAAGCTCAAGAGTGGAAAGATTTTTTTTTTTCTTCTTCTTCTTCTCTAAAAGGCAAAAAACTACAAACAGCCTAGGTCCTGAACTGCCCAAGGCGTGGGTCCTCCCCCGCCCCCTGAAACTCGGCAGGAGCCGGGATGGAGAGCGGGGAGAGGCTGGGTGTTTAAAAAGTCACCCCTGGACGGGAAGGCTCTTCGTCTTCGGTTGCCTTCCTCTGCCTCCCGCTGCTGCTGGGCTGCCGAGGAGGGACGGCGAGGACCAGGGTTACGCCGGCAAGCTCAGCTTCTTCCCCTTTAGGACTGTGAGGAGGCAGGGGGACAGGCGTTACCTTGGGACCCCGGTGGAGGGGAGGGCTTCCCATTCCCAGAGCAGGCGCGTGGATGCTGGGCCAGACAGAGATGCGAGGGGGGTCAGCCCTAGGACCCCAAGCTATCAACTGGGGGGAGCGGCTTGAACTCCTAAGGGGTGGGGCTGGGGGTGCCCTAGTCTCGTCCCAGGGGCTGAGCAACGGAGGCAAGAGGAGGCCCCATTTCTCCTGGTGCTGGTGCTCCTCCCCCACCTGGAAGGGCTCTTGGGCTAGAGGCAGGGCATGGGGGTCAGAGGGTCTGGGAGGGCTGCCCGGGCAAGACCACCCCCTCCCGCCCTCCCAGCCTCAATCCTCAAGGGCTTTGGGCTGCCTCCAGGTCCCTGCCCGCCTGTCCCCTCTTTCCTGACCCACGCCTACTTTCTCAGGTCCCTGCTTCAGTCAGCATCTCCTCAAAGAGGCTGCCCTCCCCTCCACAGCTGTTCAGGGACACGCCCCTGGTTTCTGTCACAGCCCTTCTCACGGTCTGCGACCATCTCTCTCTTTCCTTGTTTATTCGCCGTCTCCCCCCGACAGAACATAAGGGGAGAGCAGGGCTGCGTCCACCTTTCCTCCTACTGCTGCCTCCCCAGAGCCTAGCGCCTGGCCGGGGACACGGCAAGTGCTCAATAAATTTGTTGGCTGAATGAATGAATGAATGAATGAACGAATGGGCCTGAGTCCCAGAGAATGAGAACAGAGACCAACCGACAGAGGGAAGACCCTCCCTTCTCTGAGCACTGCTGGCACTGGGGAGACAGGAATTCTAGACTTTTTCCAGGTGTGAGACTGAAAAACTGTGGATCTGGAACCACGGGGCAGGAAGAGAGCTCAGGACAAATTCCGAAAGGGCAAAAGTCAGAGGCCACCCCAGCCTCTCTCTTTGTCTTGTCTTCTCCTCCCGCAAATGCCCGGGGGGCCCAGGAGAGGGACCCTGGTCTGTGGGCTGGAGGGAGAAAGCAAGCAACGCTGTGAGGGATCATCCCTCAGAGAGACACGGGGTGAAGGAGAGCAACTCCTGGGTCCTGGGGAGGCAGGGGGCGGAGGTCTGAACTGCTGGGAGGGCAGTGGGCCCGGGACCCCAGAAGTGGGAGAGGAAGCCCCCACCCCCTTGAGTGACACAGGGCTGAGGGGACGGAGCCCAGGCCCGGGGAGGGCGGGATGGGAGGCAGCAGCCATCGCGCCGGCTACCTTTGGTGATATAGAGGTAGAAGAAATCGCAGTAGAGGACCGTCTGGACCAGGCCGGCCACGATGGCGATGAGGTCGAAGAAGCCCTCGAAATGATAGCGCCAGATCCAGTTGAAGAGATAGAGCGTGCGGTAGACGCCCAGCGCGAACAGGTAGTGGCTGGTGATGGTCTCCGCCTCGCCCGTCTTGCTCACCATGAACAGCTGCGGCAGGATGGCCACCGACTCCAGGTAGATGGAGAAAGTCCAGAGGATCTGCAGGGGGCGCCAGGGAGCGGGGCGGAGGGCAGGACGAGGCGGGAGGGGACAGGGCAGGAGAGAAGGCAGAGGACAGCGTCACGGTCACACACACAGCGATGGCGGAAAGAGAACGGGGACAGCGATGCCTCCGGGGCGGCGCACTGTGTGCCAGACACCGCTCTGCCGGGCCACGTGTGTTCTCTCATGTCATTCTCACGACGACCCCACAGGAGGGAGGCGCTGTTATCAGCATCCCCATTCTACAGAGGAAACAGGCCCAGAGAGGGTGAGGGCCTTGCCCGAGACCGCAGCAGAGCTGGGATTCGAACCAAGGGTTCGGGAGTCGGTGCTCACCGGTACTTTGCCTTTATGCCTCTCCAAAAGGCGGACCAGGATGGAATCTTGGCTCTGAGACTTCCCTTCCAGGAGACCCAGATTCTCCGGGCCTCCACTTCCTTAACTCTAACATGGGGATGACTTTCCTGCCCTCGTAGGGGCGACATTCAATGTGTAATCTTCAGAGACATAAATCAGACTATGTCACTCCCTAGCTTAAAACTCTCCAGTAGCGACTTCTTATCATAACCAGAGTAAAATCCAAATTCCCAACCTCGACCTTCAAGGCCCTCTCCCATACAGCCTCATCTCCTACTCCCTCCCCAAACTCTCAGGGCTGCAGCCACCCAGGCCTTCTATCTGTTCCTCCAACACGCCACGCTCTTTCCTGCCCCAGGGCCTTTGCACTTGCTATTCTCTCAGCTCCTCCCCTGGTTTCTCACATTCTGCCTCTTCTGCCTCCTTCCAGCCTCAGCTCCTCAGTCACCTCCTGAAAGAGGCCTTCCCTAACCATCCTCCCCCCAGGACTGTCACTTTGCCCCGTCTTATCTCCTTCCTGGCAGCTCTCACCAGAATGTTAAGCGGGAACGTGAGGCCCAGGATCCTATGACTTAGTCACCCCGTGGCCCCAGCACCTGGCACAGTGCCCGGCACATATTCAATGCCTGAATGAATGAATGGGTGAACAGGAGCGAGCTCCCCATGTGCTTGTCATGGGCCACCACGGAGGGAGCATCGACAACCATCTCTCGTGAGCAGGATGGGGCATCGTGGGAGGGGGGAGAAGAGACTGCAGACATCTGTCGGCCCCTTTTCAGTTCTCAGCTCCCTGAAAGTCCCACCTGGGGCAATCTGTGATCTGTAGACGCACCGAAACCTCCCCTCAGAGAACAAGCCAGGTGGCAGGTGTGGCTCCTCCTCAGCTGTTCTGGTTTGTGGGAAGGAAGTGGGGACCATGACATATTCATAACAACTCAACGCTTATGCAGCATTTATTACATCCAAGACACTGCTCCACACGCCTATGGGTATTAACTGGCTCATGCCTTAACCCTATGAGCCAGGTCCTACTGTTACACCCATTATACAGATGAGGAAACTGAGGCCCAAGGTCACGCAGCTCAAATGCGGGTAGAAACAGATTCCCACCCAGGCAGCTGGACTCCAGGGTCTGCTCCCATAGTCTCTCAGAATCCTCCAGGGAGGGTCTTAGCAAGTCAGGGTAGCTGACACTCTCGGGAAACGTACCCATTCAGGTGACACACACCCAGCTGTTACCCCTGGGGTCACCCTTGGGGAACAGAATCATGACATAAGAGGAGGTGGAAGGTCACGTTTTCAATGCGTTTCCTTTATCTATTCCTGATCTCTGGATTTTTAAAGAATAGCTTTCTTCCATGATTAAAAAGTCATTGTTTTTAGCATGCACCAATTAATAGCACGGGCTTTGAAAGCAGGCGGCCCTGAGTTCAGATCCTGTGAGTTCTCCCCTCTGAGCCTCACCTTAGTCCTCCAAGAAATGGGGATGAGGACGACTGCTTCCCGGGGTGGCCGAGGGGTCAGACGGGATGATGGCACATTTAGAATGGCCAGCTCGGAGCCAGACACACAGTCGACGCCAATACTTTGCACAAGTGACTTCCCTCTTCTGAATGAGGGAACGGCAAAAGCTGGAGTCAAGAGGCCTGAGTTCTGGTCCAGCCTCTTCCACCTAAAGCAAGCCCCACTGCCTCCCCCAGCCTCAGTCTCCCCATCTGCAAAACGGGCTGGCTGGGGGGAGCGCTCTGGGCAAGATGGGGATGATGATATGTTTGCAAAGCTTGGGGTCTGGAGCCAAGCACGGGCTTCCCTCCACGGCATAGTGCGGTCTCCCTCTGATATTTCTGGGACCCATGGGCCAAAGTCACCCTCTGTCAGATTGGTCCGGCCTGCAGGGGGCTTTTAGAAATCTATTTTGAATCTGCGGCCAAAATTTTAAGATCTTGCAGGAAAACTCCTAAACATGGCTTCTGTTGAAAACATCAGCACGTCTGGCCACTCAGGGCCAGCTTCCCACAAGGCTCCCCTGAATTTGATCCCCGCCAGGCCCCAGGAGGCTAGAGAGCATAGACTTTGAGCACAGGCCCTCTCGAAATTCCTCCCAGGAATTTGTACAAGTCCCACCAGAATGCCATGCAATCACAACCACGACACCTAACATCTCGGAGTAAAAGTACCAGCATGGCACAAAACACTTCGGTCCGTGAACAAGCACGGGCACAGCACCTCCCAGCTGGTGCCAGACACTGCTTTACCAGCATCTACCCCCATTAGAACCCTAGGAAGTGGGAATTGGTTGTCCCCATTTTACAGATGAGGAAACTGAGGCACAGAGAAATTACCTGACTTGTCCAGAGCCCCACAGCTGCTGAGTGGTAGAAGCAGGCCTGAAATCCCCACTTTCCGGTTCCAGAGTCTAACCACTAGGCCATGCTGCATAACCTCAGTAAACCCGCACCAGGACCTGATCTCGACTTTACAAAGGGGGCACAGAGAGGTCAAGGCACATGCCCAAGGTCACGCTAATCGAAAGGAGCAGATCTGGGATTCAAATCCAAGTAGGCTGGCTCCACAGCCCCCGTTCCCAACTCCTGAGCTATCCATTAGGTCGACGACCTTGGATGAGCCATTTAGACTGCCTGTGCCTCAGTTTCCTCATCTGTCGAATGGGGCTGCTGTGAACAGGAAGGAGTTAATGTAGGTGCGACGCTGAGAGCAGGGTCTAGCACAGAGTGGGTGTTGCTGCTGTCACATTAATATGATCCGACCCCAGAGCCTGTGTGCTGAAATCGCAGGTCCCAAAATAAGGAAGTTCGAGCAAACTCTGCAAAAGCAAGCCTTTGAGAGGGTCCACTGTCCATAGCCGCCCTGCCACAGCCCATCCCGCCACTACAGGCACCCTGCCAGGTCGCCTACCTCCAGAGGGGTAAAGTCATGGTTGACCAGGAACGCCAGGATGGCCGTGGGAACAACGAGGAACTCCACCCGGAAGGTATCATGGTTCCCATCATAAGTGGCTTTGAACTTGCTGTAAATCATCCAGACTGTGGTGAAGGAGCAGGCGATGTAGACCACCTGTCGAGAGGAATGAGGAGGAGGGCGCTTCTGCTCAGAACGCGGGGCCTGTGCTCCTAACAGGCGTGGGCCCAAGAGTCCTGGCCCCCAGCCCCTCCTCCCTCAGACCCGCGGGTCCGGGCCCCAGCCCCCCCCCCCCCAACCCCGCGGGCCAGCCCCAGCCCCCCCCCCCTCAGACCCGGGAGTCCAGCCCCCCGCCCCTCCTCCCTCAGACCCGGGAGGCCAGGCCCCCTGCCCCTCCTCCCTCAGACCCCGGGGTCCAGCCCCCCGCCCCTCCTCCCTCGCACCCTCCCCTGGCTCTGGGAGGCCGGCGGTGGGGTAGAGCGGTACCTTCATGCACGTGTTGTAGAGGGAGATGTAGTTGGTGAAGAGGTCCAGGTAACGGGCAGTGAACACTACAGCAAACAGGACCTGGCTCTTCCCCGAAATCCCTGTGGTCCAGAGAGAGAGACGGGAGGCTGGGGGTGGGCTGCATGGGGAATAAGCCAAGGCCCAGCGCCTAGGACGAATCTGGAGACCACTTTGGAGAGCAGCTGTCCCCAGAGGCCTCCCCAGCCCGCCCGGCCGGAGCAGGGCCCTTTCCCACGGCCCACAGCCAGGGGGCAGCCCGGCCCCGGAGCTACTCCAGCCCGTGGCTCTGTCCCAAGCTAGGCCTCACGGCCACCCCCGGTCCCCTCGGGGTCCTCCGACACTCCAGACCCAAAGTGGGGCCTCGGGAGGACCCCACTTAACCTCAGCCCCTCAAAACCGGTTGCTTCCTCTCTGCTCTCTTCCTGGCTGCCACAGTCCACGTCACCAACTCCCAGCCACCTCCCTGCCTGCCACAGCTCCCTGTTCCCAGTCCCGGAACCGGGGGGCCGCCCAGATAGGGGCTGGAGAAGGCTGAATTGGGGGCCTGGAGTCACCCCCACCAAACTGTATGCACCCCCAGTCTGGGAAAGGGAGCTGACCCCCTGGTAACCCCGGACCTGAAGGGGGATCCCCAGCAAGCAGTGGGAAGAGGGACCTGTCCTCCTAGTGCCTCCAAACCCTTCCCCGAGTCCTGGGATGTCCCCCCTTCTCCCGCCCCGGTGGGCGTCTCACCGGCACACGAGCGGGACTTCCAGATTTTGAGCAGTAGCAAGATGATGGCTAGGAGGTGGGAGAGGTCTCCCAGGAATCGGAAGAGATTCATGGTTGGGGGGCGTCTGGCAGGCTGGGCTGGAGGGAGGCAGGCTGACGGGGGGCTGCCCCCCGCGGCTGCTGTTCTGGCCGGGCGGCTGAGCCGGGGGCGGGAGAGGGGCCCTCAGGTGGGCTCCGCTCCGGGGAGGGGGCTCTGGGAGGGGGAGCCGAGGCCGGAGCTGGCGGCCGAGCAGGAGCTGGGAAGAGGGAGGAGGGCGGGGGGGGGGGGGGGTCCGGGCCGGGAGGCCCCGCCCCCGGGGGCGGGGTCCCGGCTCTCCGGCGCCCCCTACGCCGCACCTCCCGGCTCGCAGAGTGCGCGCTGAATGCACCCCCAACGCCGCCTCCTAGGAACTTGCGGGGTCTCTGGGATTTGAAACTCTCAAGTCCGGCACCTGCTTCCCCAGGCAGTCGGTGCCTCTGGAAGGGTCGCAGCCCAGCCGCCCAGCCTCTGCCCTTGACAGGGATTCAGGAGGCTGGTCTCTGAGCTTTAAAAACTCCAGACAAGGACCCAGAGGCGGGGCTGCCAGCTTCTGTTCCTTTTCAGGGGCCTCCAGCTCCAACCCACCCAAAAGACAAGAAAGCAGCCCCCAGCCCCTCCCTCAGACTCAGGAGCCTAGGCCCCCAGCATCTTCCTCCCCCAGGACCCAGGAGTCCGGCCCCCCAGCCCCTCCTCCCTCAGACCCTGGTGTCCAGGGCCCCAGCCCTATTCTTTCTCAGAACCAATAGTCTGGTCCCTTAGCCCATCCTCCCTCAGATGCAGGAGTTCGAGCCCCCTTCCTTGGGACTTAGGGTCCCACCTCAACCATCTTGTGTCTCAAGCATCCTAGCCCCAGGAATCTACATCCACAATCCCTTCCTCTCTCTGGGACCCACAAATTCAGGCCCCAAGTCTCCTGTTTTACAGGAATGTGAGCCTTCACCCTTGCTCTCCCAGACCCTGGCACATGTGCGCCCGCGCGCGCGCACACACACACGCACCCCCACTCCTGGCCTCCACCCTCCGGAGCCTAGGTGTCCTGCGCCACAGCCCATCCCAGCACGTTACAGAAGTGCTGGGTCCGGCTTCTCTAGGAGGAGGGGCAGGAGCTGGGCAGCTGGCCTTGAGGGACCCTCTAGGGGGTCAGGCTGTGTCTAGGAGGGGGCAGACACTGCCTTCCTCCTAGATGTTTGAGTACCTATGGGTGATGGAGGCCAGGGGCCCTCAATAAAAGAAGGGGTATGGAGGTATTGTTTTCCTCAGAGGGCTGGATGGACTGGGTTCCTGAGGGTGACATCCGTGAATCTTGGACTCGTGAGCCCCTGAGGGTGTTTTGTGCTGAGGGGGTCAGGTTGTCTGAGTGTCTAAAAGGAACTCGGGCCTGGATTATTGGGTACCAATGGAGAAGGAAGCCAGAAGCCTGGACTCCTGTGTCTGAGGGAGGAGGCGCTGGGGGCTGGAGGGGGTCTGAGGGAGGAGGGGGCGGGGGGCCTGGACCCCTGGGTCTGAGGGGGGGGGGGCAGGGGTGCGGCGGGGGGAGGAGGGGCTGGGGGCTGGGCTCCTGGGTCTGAGGGAGGAGGGGCCGAGCACCTGGAGTCCTAGGTCTGAGCAAGGAGGGGGCGGGGCCTGGACTCCTGGCTCCTGGGGGAGGAGGGGTCTGGGGATTGAATTTCTGGGTCTGAGGGAGGAGGGGGCTGGGAGCCTGGACTCCTGGCTTCAGGATGGAGACCTAGTTTGCAGGCCTGGCCTTCTGGAGCAATAGAACCCAAAGGATGGGTCCAAGCAAGGGGGAGACCGAAGTCCGGGAATGGCCTCCTGCTTCTTGGCCTCAAAGTCGGGAGGGGGCAGAGGGCAGCACTACCCCCCCACACACACCCCCCTCCCGCCCCGCCCTGAAGTCCAGGTCCGAAGCTGCTGTCTCAGTGCCGGGTTTTGAGTCCCTACCCGCACCCACCCCCCTACTTCCTTTTTATTTGCAGCCCCTCACTCTCTTGTCCCAGGAGGAGGGCAGAGGCTGGGAGCTGGGGGAGGGGGGTGCAGCCCCCTCCCCCAACCCTGGCAGGAGGAGGGGTCCCCAGGGAGGCCAAGAGGGGGGGCTGTGGGTCTCCCGGCAGGGGCGGACGGGGACTGAATGTTAATCGCATCCCGAGTGAGTGTGTGTGTGCGAGAACAGAGCGAGTGTGCGAGTCCCTCCCGCTCCGGCTTCTCCAAGCCGCGGCTACCGCCGCCACCCTCCGCCCGCAGCCTCCCTCGGTCACCGGTGCCCAGCTGAGGGGTGTCGGCCTGGGTGGGTCCGCCCGGCCCCCAGGGGTCTCTCGTGCGTCTGCCATCTGCCCGGTGAGGATGTGTGTGTCAGGGTGTCTGGGGCTGGGCTGGTGGAGGGGGGGGTGTGTCTGTAAGGGCTGCGGCGGCAGAGGGAGGGAGGGGTCTGTCTGTCTGTCTGTACCGACCCTGAACCGCCTGCCTGGGTGTTGTGGGCCCCCCAATTTCCTCCCCCGGCCCCCCAAACCCGGATGGATGGTGTGTACCTGGGCTCTGTGCCTCCTGCCTGCGTCTGGCCGGGCGTCTGGCGTCCCCGGTTGCCTGTGTCCTCCTGTCTGTCCGAAGCCCCAGACAGCAGTGGCAGCCCGGCTCCCATCGGACCCCCTCTGTGTGTGTGTGTGTGTGTGTGTGTGCGCGTCTCCCTCCTCAAGCTCCGGGGGTGTTGAGGGGGAATCCCAGGGAAGTGAGGTTGTGCGTGTGTGCGTGTGTCTGTGTGTGTTTCTGCCTGTGTTTGAGAGTGAGGGCGCCGAGGAGGGGTCTGGAGGTGGCCAAGCGAGGAAAGGGGCAAGCAGTTCCCCAGGCAGGCAGTCTCCCGCCCTCATACAAACATACACACCAGCCACCGGCTTCAGAGGTGACCCAGACAGACAGACAGACAGACACAGGCGCTGGGGGGGGGGGGGCGCTGGGGGCACAAAGGGGGGGTGCGAATGAGCCAGAGGGAGGCGGGACCGGACACATGGACAGGGGGGAGGAGCCGGGGATGAAGCGGCAGAGGGGGGCACCCCGGGTGGGCGGAGGGGGGATCCCCACGGGGTCGGGGCGGTGAGAGGACACCCCGACAGCCTCCGCAATGTCCGGGGCCCAACTTCCAGCGCAACATGTGTAGCGGCGTCCTCGCCTAGTCTGGGTGGCCGCAACCTTGGGGGACAGACAGGGCAGGACGGGACGGAAAGAACAGGAGGGAGAGCCGGAGCCAGAGACGGGCAGGAGGTCCCCGCCACCGCCACCACCACCACCGCTGCCGCCGCCGCCCCAGGGCCTGGCCCCCACAGCGGCTCCCTGAGCCCTCCGCCAAATCTTCAGGTCGCTGGACTCCGGTTCCGGTCCTGGCCCCCCTGAAATTCCCCCCACAGAACAGGGTCATGAAAAGGTAAGGCCGGGGGTGGGGATGCACGCGTGGGGTGGGGACAGGGACCCCCAGATCTAGGACAGGGAAAGTTGGCCAGGGGCCTCAGGGGAGAAGGGGCATTGAATGGCAAGCAGGGGTCTTGGCCAGCCCAGTTCCCTTGTCTCTTGGGGACTCTCCTCCGCCCCCTCTCTTTCTCCCTCTCTGAGCCCCTTTTTCCTGGGTTTCTACACCTCAGACCTCCTGACACCCCCCCATTTCTCTGACACTTTGCTCCCTCTCCCGAGCCCCACATACCTGACACCTCATCTCTTTCTCTACCCCCCATCTCTCCATCTCACCTTCCCTCTGCACCCCCCTGCCCACATCAGTCTCCCCCCTCGCTGGCCCGTCCCTCTCGCTCTCTCCTCTCACTCTCCCCTCCCTTCTCAGAGCTATGAGTCTGCTATTAATACCCCTGCCAAGGACCTTGAGGGCATCCGGGCCCCTGGCACCCCTCACCCCAAGCTACCACCCCTTCCTCAAGGTTCTGGAATACCCTTCCAGCCTCGTCTGAGCACCAGGATCAGGGTGGGGAGAGACCGGTGGTGGAGGTGGGGGGGAACGGATGCCGTCTGCAGCACGACACGAGGGGGGGCGGGCTGTTGATCAAAGTGGCCTCTCATCTCTTCTGTGATGGATTTGGGGGGGGAGCGACGGAGACGGGGACACCCCAGGAATCTCTGGCACCCTCCTCCTCCTCAGCTGGGGGACAGGCTGTGCTGTGTACAGGACCTGAGTGGGGCGACTGGGAGGCTGGATCTGGGGGGTGCCCAGGATGTTGAGACGGATGGGGTTTGAGACAAAAAGGGGGTCCTTAAGGGCAGGGGGCCTGGACTCCTGGTTGCTGGGCATAGAAGAGACTGGGCACCCGGATTCCTGAGTCTAGGGGCAGAACGGGGCCGGGACTCCTGGGTCCTGGGGGAGGCGGGGGCCTAGGGCCAGGATTCTTGAGTCTTTATGGGAGAAGTTGGAGGATAGGGTTTCGGTGTCTGAGAAAGGGGCTGGGGGCTCAGTCTCCTGAGTCCCTTACAGGGCAGGGATGGGGGTCTGGACTCTGGCCCCTTGGGGAGGGAAGTGGGGACTGAGGCTCATGAGGAGGTGGAGATTGGAGGTCTGGACAATGTGATCTCTGAGGGTGTAGGATCTGGCGACTGGGCCTCCAGAGTCCTCCGGCGGCTGGGGGTGCCCATTCTCGGTCTCTGGACGCCTGGGAGACTGCCCTCTTTAATCCCTCATGGGAGAGGACTAGACATCCAGCCTCCTGGGAAGGGTGGTGCTGGAGATGCCCTCTTGGGCCTCGGCAGGGAGCAAGACCCTGGGGTCCCCAAGGGCAGAGGCCAGGCAGGGGTGGGTCTGAGAGAGGCAGAGGAGACTGAGGGCTTCCTGCCACCGGGAAGGGAGGAGAGAGCGAGTGTTAACCCCCCGGGGGCCAGGCCACAGCTGTGGGTTATTTTGGGGCAGAAAGGGGGCTATTCTGAGCGCTGATTGAGCCAGCTGCTTGGGAAGGGCAGAGAGGAGGAGCGAGGAAGAGCCAGGATTTGGGAGGGATGGGCATGTTAGGAGCCCCCGCCCCCATCCCTGGGGAGACAGTGGCCCAGGATCTCTGGGAAGGGGGGTGGGGGTGACGGGGCAAGGCCTCTAGGCAAGGGAGGAAGTGTGGGCCTTTCCCCCACCCTGGCTGTCTGTGGGGTGGACAAGGCCTGCGCTACCATGGCAACCGGACAGTAGCATGATTGACAGCCAATAGAGAACCCTTCCCTGTCTAGACCCTCACCCCGTCAGGAAGCCCCTCATGCAGGCTCTAATCCCTCTCTGGGAACCAGGAGTCCAAGCTCCCTGTGCCCTCCCCACTCAGGCCTAGGAGCCAGGAGTCTGGGCTCCCAGCCCGACCACCCCAGGAAGCTAGTATTCACCAGGGGACACAGGAAGAGACGCTGTATTTCCTCTAATTTACTAAATTGCTCCGGGCTGGGAGCCAGGGACCCCTGCCCCCCAGCTCTCCACAGCTGTGCCCCCCAACCCTGCAGCCCAGCCTGGGCCCTGAATCTCTTTCTAGCTGTCGCTGAGAATGGCGAGACAGCGACAGGAGTAAGGGGACCAAAATGGGTTGGGGGTTGTGGTCGGGGTGAGGGGTAAGGTCAGGGGGCATTTTGTCTCTTGGGATACCCACTAATTTCTTTTTCTCTCTCTCTCTCTCCCCCCACACACCTGACCCCTTTTCCCCCTCTCATCTTTTTTCTCTCACTTTTACTTCCTATTATTTTTGATCTCTCCTGCCTCTCGCCTTCCCGGCCTTCCTTTCATGTCTGTGCTGGGCACCTCCCTGGTGGGGGTCTTGATCTTCGCCTTTCCTCGCTATTTCTGTCTTCCTATGTTTGTCTGCTCTGCCTGCCTCCTCGCTCCACCTCTAATTCTGCCTGTTTCTCCATCTCTTGTGTGTGTGTGTATCTCTTGGTGGCCGGGGTCTCTGTCTCTGTCTTCCTGGATTTCTTTCCATCTTCATCTCTCTCCAACTTTCTCATCTCTTCTCTCTCTCTCCTTCCTTCATCTATCTCTGCGTCTCTCCCTGCCTCCGTGTCATTCCCTATTTCTGTCACTCTGTCTTATCTCTCTCTGCCTCGTCTCCCTGTCTCTGTCACTGAGCTTCTCTGTTTCTCCTTCCATCTCTCTTATTCCTGTTGCTCTTTCCCTGACCATCTCTCTGTTACTGTTTGCATCTTTATTCCTATCTCTCTGGGCCTCTCTCTGCTCCTATTCTGGTCCCATCTCTGTGGTTCTGTTTCCCATCTGTCCTGATTCATTGTCCTCCCCATTCCTACCTTGTCTATCTCTTCCCTACCTCTCTATCTTCTCTGTCCCCATACCTCCACTCTCCCTGTCCCTGTGTCTTTCCGTCTCTCCCTTTGCTTCTGTATCTCTCCCTGTCTCTCTGTCTGTCTCTGTGTCTCTCCCTGTCTCTCCCTCTGTCTCTATCGCCCCAACCTTTCCCTCCCCTACCCATCTCTGCGTCTCTCCCTTTCTGTATCTCTTCTCCGTGCGTCTCTTTCTATATCTTGTCTCCCTGCCTCTGTCTTCCCATCTCTGTGTCTCTCTCTCATTTGTGTCTCCCCGTCTCTGTGTGCCCCTACTCCCCCGGTGACCCTCCCCGGGCCCTGGCGCTCAGAGGCTGCCCGGCGGAGCCCGCAGGCGATGCGCGGCGCCGGTGGCCCCGGCGGCCCTCGGGGCCCCGCTAAGATGCTGCTGCTGCTGGCGCTGGCCTGCGCCAGCCCGTTCCCGGAGGAGGCGCCGGGGCCGGGCGGGGCCGGCGGGCCCGGCGGGGGGCCCGGCGGGGCGCGGCCGCTCAACGTGGCGCTCGTGTTCTCGGGACCCGCGTACGCGACCGAGGCGGCGCGCCTGGGCCCGGCCGTGGCGGCGGCCGTGCGCAGCCCGGGCCTGGACGTGCGGCCGGTGGCGCTGGTGCTCAACGGCTCGGACCCGCGCAGCCTCGTGCTGCAGCTCTGCGACCTGCTGTCGGGGCTGCGCGTGCACGGCGTCGTCTTCGAGGACGACTCGCGCGCGCCCGCCGTCGCGCCCATCCTCGACTTCCTGTCGGCGCAGACCTCGCTGCCCATCGTGGCCGTGCACGGCGGCGCCGCGCTCGTGCTCACGCCCAAGGTGCGCGCGACCTGCGGGCGGGGGCGGGGCCAGCCGCTGGGGGCGGGGTCAGCCCTGAGGGTCCGCATGTGGGACGGGGTGGGGCCAGATGGAGGGGCGGGGCTGCCTTGGAGGGGCGTGGTCTCTAGGATGAGCGGGGTTTAGGGCGAGGCCAGTCAGTGACGGGATGAGTTAGGGTGAGGGAGGGGACCAGGGACGAGGCAGGGCCTATGCTCTGTACTAAAAGGGCGGGATCTAGAGAGGAAGATGGTCCTGGAGTGGGGTTTGGACAGGGGAAAACCCAGCTGTAAAGCGCGGAAAGCGAGAATCCAGAGGGTGGGCCTGGGATGCTGGAGGCCCACCGTAGACGCAGGGCCATCCAACGAGACATCAAAGCCAGGAGCCTGCAGAGGAGTAGGGGCAGAGGCTGGAGCTAGCCTCCCGAGGGCTCGGGAGGGACCAACTGGAGTGGACTTCTGTTAGCGAAAGGACAGAACTAGACCAAGCCTCGTGTGTGTCTGAGAAGGAGAAGAGGTCAGCTAAGAGGTGATGCCTGAGAAGGGGCGGGGCCTAATCAGGGGTGAAGCCAGTGTAACCGACTTGGGACTCGATGGAGGCCGGGCCCACCTGAGTGGGTGGAACCTAAGTCTCCACCAATTCCCTGCTGGGAGGGCCGGTGGTTTTGTGACTAGATCACTATTGCATGCTGGGACTCGTAGTAGTTCTCTCCTGTCCAGAGCATTCTGGGAAGGCCTTCTGGCCAACTTGCTTCGTCTCTTTGGCGTGTTGTCCAGAGATTTGTAGGCAGATCACCTGCGAGGTGAACGTATCACTTCCTGGCTGCCACCTCCATGGCATATGGAGTGATGCGGTCTCTCTTGCCACATTGCTGCTGAGAAGTGTGGGCTGCTCTATTTATTGTCTGAGGGACACTGTGACTCGCTCGGTGTACACCGTTGCCTTCTGGGAAATGTAGTCCTCTCAGTATCTGGCTGGAAGAAAGAGTGGTCCTCACAGCTCCACCTGTGCCCCCACTGAATCCTGGGAACGTGGTCCTCTCAGCTCACCTCCATCTGCCAAGGGTGAGGTCCTCTCAGCGTTCTCATTGCATGCTGGGAGACCTCATCCCCTACACATATAACCAAAGGCACTCGCCTAGGGAGAAAGTCCACTTGCTCTTCTCATGGCATTACCGGAAGATTTACTGAGGGCTGATTCTGTGCCAAGGCTTTTTTAGGTTCTAGGGAATACAGTTGTGAAAGGAGAAAAAAAAAAGTCCCTGCTCTTATGGAGCTTGCATTCTAACAGAGAACAGACAAAACGAATAACAGTGAAATCTGTCCTGGAAGAAAGTTAATGATCGAGGATGGGGTGTCAATAGATGGCAATCAGGGGAGGCCTCCCTGAGAAGGTGACAACTAAGCCAGACCTGGGGACTGAGGAGGGCTAGTTCTAGCGTGGAGGAGCCGGGGAAAAGTGTCCCCAGGAGAGGCACCAGCGAAGGGCAAAGCCCCTGAAGCTGGAAGGAACTTGATGAGTTTGAGGAAGAGCAAAGAGGTGGGGGTGGCGGGAGATGAGGTCAGAGAGGCAGTGGGGGCCAGTTCATGCAGGGCCTTGTGGGCCACAGCAAGGACTTTGACTTTGACTCTAAGGCAGAATTGTTGGAAGGTTTTCAACCAAGAAGGGATGCGATCCAATTAATTTTTTGAAAAGATCACTCTGGCTGCTGTCTGGAGAATGGACTGGAAGATGCAAGAAGGGAAACAGAGATGGGTTAGGAAGGTGTTGTAGTTGTCTAGGCAAGAAAGTGGTGACAAGGAGGGTTGTGACGGGGGCAGGAGTGAGGAGTGGACGACTCGGGTCATGTTATGAACAGAGAGCTGAGAAGTCCTGGAGATGGCCTGGATGTGGGCATGAGGAGAAGAGAGGGAAAGGATGATTCAGCTTTGGGACCTGTGCATCTGGGTGAATAAGAAAAAAAGGACAGGGAGCAGGTTTGAGGCAGGGGAAAGACTGAGAATTCTGCTTTTGACGTGCTAATTTTGAGATGCTTCTTGGAAATCCAAGGGGAGCTGTTGAGTAGAAAGGGGAATAGGTTTGTCCAGAGCTTACAAAAGAGGTGGTGACAGGCTAGGAGCCATCAACATGTCCAGCGCTGTCCAATAGAACTTTCTACGATGATGAAGATGATTTATATCTGCTCTGTCCAGTATGACAGCCACTAGCCACGGGTGGCTCTTGAGCACTTTAACATGTGCTGAGGGCAACTAAATTTTATTTAATTCCAACTAATTTAAATCTGAATAGCCGTGGGTGGCTAGCAGCTACTATACTAGGTAGCGCGGGAGACAGTATTTAAACCCATGGATCTGGATGAGACCATCAGGGAGTGGGGACAGAGAAGAGAACACTAAGGCACTCCTACATTTAGAATTCTGACTGAGGAAGAGCGTCCAGCAAAGGAAACAGAGAAGGAGGGGCCAGGGAGGTAGGAGGAAAACCAGACAAGGGCAAGTCCACTCAGCAAAGCCTCTCCCAGGTGGGAGAGACAGTACCTTCAGCACCCTCATTGCATGCTGGGAGATGTAGTCCCTCTCAGTGGATGCTGGGAACTGTAGTTCCCTCACTGGATGCAGGGTGTATTCATTACAGTAATGTTAGCTAGCTACTGTAACAGATAAACCCCCACATCTCAGTGGCTCAACGCAGTAGAAGGTTGTTTCTCACTCATATGAAATCCAAACAGATGTTCCTGATTGGAGGTGGCTTCCCTCCAAGTGGTGACTCAGGAACTCCGGCTTCTCCCTCTGGTGGCTCTGTAATCCCCTAGGACTTCAGAGTTCTCTTCTGGGGCCTCTGGCTCTGCCATCAGACAGGGAAGAGAGTAGGGTGCATGGGAGAGAGTTTTTACAGATGAGCCTAGGATTCAGTCAAGTGGCTCAACCTAACCCAGAGCTAGTTCTGTGTCCCAGCAGGAAGAGGAGATGAGTTTTGTGAACAGCTAGTCAACCTGCCATATTGAGAGCTGAGGCCGCCAGGGGCCGCTGGGAGTGGTGGTGCCCTTATCACTTGCTGGGAGATGAGTTCCCCTCTACACCACTGGGAGCTGTGGTCCCCTCGCTGACTGCTGAAGGTCCCTTATCGACCACTGGGAGACCACTGTGGTCTCCCCATGGGGAGACCTGACATCCTCTCCCTCCCTCCATCCCTCGCAGGAGAAGGGCTCCACCTTCCTGCAGCTGGGCTCATCCACAGAGCAGCAGCTCCAGGTCATCTTTGAGGTGCTGGAGGAGTACGACTGGACGTCCTTTGTAGCCGTGACCACACGTGCCCCGGGCCACCGGGCCTTCCTGTCCTACATCGAGGTGCTGACTGATGGCAGCCTGGTGGGCTGGGAGCACCGCGGGGCGCTGACGCTGGATCCTGGGGCAGGCGAGGCCGTGCTGGGTGCCCAGCTCCGCAGCGTCAGTGCACAGATCCGCCTGCTCTTCTGTGCCCGTGAAGAGGCTGAGCCCGTGTTCCGGGCAGCCGAGGAGGCTGGCCTCACCGGCCCTGGCTACGTCTGGTTCATGGTGGGGCCCCAGCTGGCTGGAGGTGGGGGCTCAGGCGCCCCTGGGGAGCCTCCTCTTCTGCCAGGAGGCGCCCCCCTGCCTGCTGGACTGTTTGCGGTGCGCTCAGCTGGCTGGCGGGATGACCTGGCCCGGCGTGTGGCAGCTGGCGTGGCCGTAGTGGCCAGAGGTGCCCAGGCCCTTCTGCGTGACTATGGCTTCCTGCCAGAGCTCGGCCACGACTGTCGCGCCCAGAACCGCACCCACCGAGGAGAAAGTCTACATAGGTGAGTGGGACTGGGGTGGGAGGGCTGTCGGAAGGTTCCAGAGCCCGATGACCTTGGGTACTCACGTGCTGAGTGGCCACAAATGGGTCCCATCCGCTCGGAGCTTCAGTTTGCTTTTCTGTAAAAAGGGTGTAATTGGGTCTCCTTTCTGGGGTTAAATCGGGTCATTTGGAAAAAGCATCTGAGACAGTGACTGCGGCGTTACTCTGTTTCATGATTCTGAGATGCAGATTTTTTTCAGTTTAATGTCTTTAAAATCAAGATGTGTCTTACGACTGATGGCTCCTCGTGGTTTAATTGGCAGCACTTTTTTCTTTGTGGTACATAAAAATGGAGATACATCTTAGAGTTGACAGCACCTTAGAGTCCATGAAATACCCTAGTTGGGGGTATGAACTGAACATCAGTAACAAAAAGACCCAACAACCCAGTGGCCCGAAATTCGGTCGTGGGCACATCGGAATTCCAGCTCGTGAGAAGGGGAAAGAGAGAAAGCGGAAAGCTAGCAATTCCCTTTTGAGCAAATAAGGTGGAAGGAACCAGACTTACACCCCATTGGTGAGAACGTAGTCACGTGGTCAGAGCTGTCTGATTGGTTGTTTACAGGGGTGTCCGTACAGATTGGTTAGACAGCGATTCTGATTGGCTAGTGCTTGTGCTGCCCCGATGGTTAGATATTTTGAACGTCACCCCTGCACGTGGCCTGGGCTAGCTGCAAGGAAGACGAGGAAATGTCAGCTCTACCTGGGCAGGTGTGCGCCGAGCATCCGTGCTGTTGTTTTGGAAGAAGAGCGGTTTGGTGGAAAACAGCATCTCCACCATGGGAAGCTTTGGGAGTGAGAAGCGGATGAGTCTGGGGACAGAACAGTGGAAGGAGAGGCCTGTAATCTCGAAATGAGCCTGGGAAAAGGGGATGGGTGCGGAAGAAAACCTAAGGGAGGAGGTTGGAGAACTGGTGAGTGGAGACGCAGGATCCAGGGACACGAGAGTGCGAAAATGATGCCTCGTTCATGAATACTTACTGAGCACCTGCTAGGAACTAGGGCTCCTGCTGGGCGCTGGGAGCACAGAGATGAATAAGACCAAGGACTTCTCTTCAAAGAACGCAGGGTCCTGTAGGGGCGGCAGACAGGGATGGGGATAATGACAGCACAGCGTGATGCTTGCAATACTGGAGGCAGCATGGGCGTTGTGGGAGCGCCAGGAGGAATACTGTCTAAGCCAGAAAACCAACATTTTTGGTTGCAAGAAGCAGCGTCTCATTCAAGTTTCCTCAGGGAAAAGGGGGTTTATTGGAAAAATAAACATGCACAGAAACCCAGACATCAGGAATTGAAGCCAAGCCTGGGGACCAGCTATTCCTTCATCTCTTTCTGATTCTGTCTCTTTCTTACTCTCTCCGCCCCTGTCTCTCTCTGCTTTTCTGCCTCTCTCTCCCTCCCTCCCTCTCTCTCTCTCTCTGTCTCTCAGGCTTGCCACTCCTACAGGCTATCCAGTTCTTCTCTTCCCACCGCTTACCCAGCATCTCTGCTCCCTCATGATATGCATCATTTCAGCCCATGCCATTCCCCACCCATCCCTCCAAACCTCACAGCTAAGGCCTCCCAGGGGAGGAATTTTATTGGCCCCAACCAGCCTTCCAAACTAGGCTACACAAGTCATGGGTCAGCCTATGGAGTCAGGGAGATTTCCAGGAGGAGGAGATAGCTAAGCTGAGACCTGAAGGATGAGTTGCTCATTCATTCATTCATTGAAAAGCCCTATATGGAGGGTCTCCTATGTGCCCAGCACTGCTTTTCTATATAGTGTTGAATAAGGTGTCTGCTCTCACAGAGCTTACAGTCTCATAGGGGAGACAAGCAGTGAACAAGCCAAAAAAGAAAGATGAAAATATCAGCAAGCAATAACTTCTGAGATGAAATTGAAACAAGTGGAATGTGATGAGAAATGCCTAGGGTGCTAGGTCAGGCGGGGTCGTCAGGAAGGGCCTTTCTGACTAGGTGGAATGTGAAGGCAAAAGATGGATAAAGAGAAAGAACCGTCTACTGGAAGATCTGAGTGAAGAGAATAGAGAGGGACCAGCTGGTGCAAAGGCCCTGGGGCTGGAACTGCCTGCTTGGGAGCCCGAAATAAAGCCAGTGTGGCTGGCGCACAGTGGGCAAGTGGGAGGAGCTGTGACGAGGGGATGGAGAAACTCACAGGGCCCAGCTCGTGTAGGGCATTGAGGCCAGGTTGGGGATTTAGATTTGATTCTAAGAGTGGCTGGGAATTTACCAGAAATAGAGGGTATTCTAGGCAGGAGGAACAGCACAATGCAGAGGCCTAGATGCGGGGGGGAAACTTGGGCAGGTTGATGGGACCACCATAGCTCAGGGTGGATGGAGGGAGGAGAATTAGGGGTCGGGGGTGATGAGGCTGGGGAGGTAGACGGGGCCAGGTCACAAGGGCCTTGAACACCAGCTGGAGGGGCTTGCACTTGGTTCTGGGGCACTGGGGAGCCATGGGTGGGTTATGAGCAGGGAAGAGATGGAGTCAGTTTTGGGTATAGAAAGACCCCTCTGGGGCAGAGTGGGGAACAGACACGAGAAGGGAGATTGGAGGCTGGAAGTGAGGCAGGAGGCTGGGCTGGGGGTCCAGGAGGGCTTCAGGGACAGAGAGGAGGGCATAGGGCAGAGAGATTCCAGGGACAAGAAGGATGGGGCTTGGGGACTGATGGCCTGGGCGGGCGGAAGAAGTGAGGGGGTGAGGACCCAGCTGAGGGTGAGGGTCTGGCCCTGTGACCAGGGCAATGCAACAGGCATTCAGAGCAGAGGGTGCCATTGCATAGTGAAGATATCTGTGGGTCCAGAGACCTTCCAGGGGCCTCTCCCAGAGGAACGGACGCTTGAGTGGAGTCTTGAAGAAAAGAATTGATCAGGATGAGAAGGGACAGAATTAGGGTTTTCCAGGCAGAGAGAACGGCATCTACAAGGGCCTGGAGATAGGAAACCACTTGATAGTTTGCGTTCAGTGTCGGCGGGGCACAAAAAGGGTTTGGGGTGGAAAGTTTAAAAGCAGGAAGGCATCAGAGATGGGGCTGCAGAGGCGGGCGGGGCCAGAACACGCGGTCGAGGTCCGGAACCCTGTCCTGGGGGTGCTGGACAGCCAGGGGAGAGTGCTGAGCAGAGAAGAGGCATATTTGGGTTTTCAAGATCTTGGAGGAGAGAGTCCAGCGGCGGGCTGGGGCTGGTCCGTAGAAAGGGGACTTTCTCTGCCTTCAGCGGTGCAGGTCCTGGCCAGGTCCCCACACTCCCCTCCCTTCCTCCTGGGCAGGTACTTCATGAATATTACCTGGGATAACCGCGATTACTCCTTCAATGAGGATGGCTTCCTGGTGAACCCCTCCCTAGTGGTCATCTCTCTCACCAGAGACAGGACATGGGAGGTGGTGAGTCCCAGCCCCAAGCTCAAGCATGGGAAAGGGCGTGGACTCCTGGGTCCTGGGGAAGAGGGTGTGAGGACCCAGACTCCTGGGTCGTGGAAGAGATGCGAGCTGAAGTCCTCGACTCTGGCCTCTGAAGGAGGAAGGGGCTGGGAGCCTGGACTTCTAGGAAGTGGGGGAAAGAACAGGGATCCCAGAACCCTGGGTCCTAGGGGAGGGAAGGAGATGGGGTCCAGACTCCTGGATCTGAGGAAGAAGGAGCTGGGAGCCCAGGCTCTGAGGAAGGAGGGCCATGAAGGCCAGGACACCCTGGAAAGCCCCCCAGGAAGCCTGAAGCCCTTCTCTTGGCCAAGGTGGGCAGCTGGGAGGAGCAGACTCTCCGCCTCAAGTACCCGCTGTGGTCCCGCTACGGCCGCTTCCTGCAGCCAGTGGATGACACACAGCACCTCACGGTGGCCACGCTGGAGGAGAGGCCCTTTGTCATCGTGGAGCCCGCCGACCCCATCAGCGGCACTTGCATCCGAGACTCCGTCCCCTGCCGGAGCCAGCTCAACCGCACCCACAGGTGACAGCCCAGGATCCAGGAGTTCCAGCTTCAAAATCCTTCTCCCTTGAAGCCCAGTAGTCCTGGACCCAGCCCCCTCCTCCCTTGGGACCCAAGACCCACAAAGCCCTCCAGCTCGGTGACCTTGGACAAGTTCCCTAACTCCTTTGAGTCTTAGTGTTCCCAGAAAGCGCTAGCCATAGTTTTAGCTGCTGCTTGTCCCTCCCTCCACAAGGCGGGGGGTCCTCAACGTCCCCAAGCCTCCTTGCTCCCCGCAGCCCTCCGCCGGACGCCCCCCGCCCAGAGAAGCGGTGCTGCAAGGGCTTCTGCATCGATATTCTGAAGCGGCTGGCGCAGACCATCGGCTTCAGCTACGACCTCTACCTGGTCACCAACGGCAAGCACGGGAAGAAGATCGATGGCGTCTGGAACGGCATGATCGGGGAGGTGAGGCGGCGGGGACAGGCGAGGGGCGGGGCCGGGACGGCTGGGGGCGTGGCCAGGGCGGGGCGTGGCCGGGGCGCACGGAGGCGGGGCCGGGACGGCTGGGGGCGTGGCCATGGCTGGACAGGGGCGGGGCCGGGGCTCGCGGGGGGCGTGGCATCTTCTGAGCCAGGGGGCGGAGCCAAGAGGCGGGGACGCCGGTCCAGAGGGGGCGGGGCCACGAAGGGAGCTCTCTGGGGCGAGGCCAAAAGGAGGGAACGCCTAGCTTTGACGGGGCGGGGCCACGAGAAGGCCCCACCTTGGCGGAGGGGCGGGGCCAGGAGGAGGGACCTTTGGGGCGGAGGAGGCGGGGCTAAGAGAGCGAAACTCCTAGGAGGAGGGGGCGGGGCCGGGAGGACGGTGCCCAAAACTTTCAGAGGGTTTGGTAGGGGAGCAGGATGCGACTGGGAGCCACCTCTTCCCACTCCTGTTCCCCGACTCCCTCCTCCACCTTTCCTGCCCCACTCTGCCTCCCCCTCATCCACCCACCACCCTCCTAGCCCTCCCTCTCACCCTGTCACTGGTCTCCCGGCCCCTTCAGCCTCGCGCCTGAGCCAGCCTGGTCCCCTCACCCAATCCTCGCCCTCCCCCCAGGTGTTCTACCAGCGCGCGGACATGGCCATCGGCTCCCTCACCATCAACGAGGAGCGGTCCGAGATCGTGGACTTCTCCGTCCCCTTCGTGGAGACGGGCATCAGCGTCATGGTGGCCCGCAGCAACGGCACTGTGTCCCCCTCAGCCTTCCTTGGTGAGCCTGGGCCCTGGGCTGGGGAGCTGAGTGCCGGACTTGGCCACCCACTTCTGCAAAAATTGGCCATGAAAACCCTATGAATAGCAGCAGAGTATTGTCTGATGTAGGATGGGAAGGGGAGAGGATGGCACAGAAATACCAGGCAGGGCTCCACTGGGACGCTAGGAGTCAGAATCCACTCGAGGGCAGTAACAACAACAAGGAAGCCTGAGTTTCAGGAGGCTTCTCTTAGCCTCTTGGCTCTGTACCTGGTTTTGTATTCATAATTTTGTATTCTTTTTTCTTAAAGAGAAGCCTCCAAATTGTATAAGCTTCGGGCCCCACAAACCCCGTGTCTTCCTCTGTATATAAGGATGAGATGAGGAAAGGAGATTAGCGTGGTCCTGGCACATGGTAATTCACCCATCAACAGTGTTTACTAAGCATCTCCTGCGTGCCCAGCTCTGAGCCGCGCACCAAGCCTTGTCCTCTACAAGCTCTTGGCCTCATGGGGGAGACAGAAAATAAACTCCCAAAGGGATCCATGGACAGGATCACTTCAGATGGTGGTCAGGGCTACGAGACATTAAGCCAGGGTGAACAGATGGGGAGGAATAGGACTGGTGCTGCCATGGGTGGGCAGGAGGCCCTTTTGAGGGGGTGACCTAGTCCTGGGTAGATCTGGCTGGAAAAGCATTCCAGGCAGATGGAACAGCAAGGGCAAAGGCCCCAAGGTGGGCATGTGCATAGAGTATTTGTGAAATTGCGGGAGGCCTTTGTGGCTGGAGAGGAGCAGTGAGTGAGAGAAATGGAAAGTGAGGGTGGGGAGGAAACAGGGCAGATGGCACAGGGCCTTGGAAGCGATGGTAGGAAGGCTGGGTTTTTCTCTTCTTGTAATGGCAGGGGTTTTAACTCCAGATAGTGGTGTGGGGATATACAATCAGATTTAGGCTTTTAAAATACCCCACGGGCAGGCTCTGTGGAGCAGGGGACTCATGAGGAGCCTACTGTAGAGGTCTGTGCAGAGAGGATGGGGTGTGGAATTGGAAGACGGCAGTGAGGGTGAGACAAGTAGCCAGATTTGGGATGTGGTTAGAAAGCTGACACCAAGGGCCGGCCCCGTGGTGTAGCAGTAAAGTTTGGAATGCTCTGCTTTGGCAGAGGGCGTCCCACATACAAAATAGAGGAAGATTGGCATGGATGTTAGCTTAGGGCCAATCTTCCTCCACAAAAAAAAAAAAAGAAAGAAAGGAAGCTGACACCCAGATGGGTTGATGGCTTTGAGATGGTTTGGACTAGGATAAAGACCTCATTTACTAAGCTTAGAGAAGACAGGAGAAATGTCCGTTGGGCCAAGGACAGCAGTTCTGTCAGGTCCCTCTTGTTCTCTGAAGTCTGGGCAAAGCTCCTGGGAGGGGGAGGGGCTGGGAGAAGGGACATCCCTTCCTTTGTATTTGACTTTCTGTCTACGTCCCCAACGATGTCTCTTGTGGCCTCCTCTTTGCACCAAGGTCTCTGCAGGGCACTCTGAGATGCACCACGTGGGGCCCCTGCCTCCTGCAGGGGAGTGACAAGGTCATATTTATGCCCCATCACGTTGCCCAGCGGAGACGACAGGCGTGTCCCCAGATGCCGCAGTGACAGTCCGGGGTGGTGACAGGGGCAGTCCTGGCCGCTTGCTCTTGTCTCAGGGAGGTCAAATCACCCAGGACTCCAGGAAATGGTGATGTGGTGTTATTGTCAGTGAACTCCTGGAGGCAGTGTGAGGAGGGGACACGTGAGCTTGAGTTTGTCTGATGGACAGGTCAGGGTAGCACCTCTGGCAGGCATCTGTGAGACAGGGGCAGCGAGAGTGCGGCTCGTTCAGGGAACTGTGAGTTCTGGGTCGTTACAGCAGTGGGATCCTGAGAGAGTGATCAGACCCAAGAGGAGGGCGGGAGTAAGACTGAGGGGTGAGGATTTCGTCCTGGGGGCACAGGGGAGCCGCAGAGCGCTGTGAGCCAGGTCATCTCGGGGTGCAGAAAGAACCTCTAGGGCCATGGGGGTGAGCTGGAGAAGAGAGGCTGGGGAGATGGTCCCAGGGAGAGAACGAGGCCTGAGCTGGGCTGGCCACAAGAAGGGAGAGGAAAGGCCGAAGTGGGGGAGGACGGGGACAGGAGGACGGGGCGGGGACTGACAGGCTGTGGCTGGTGAGGGAGAGAGAGGGAGGGGGTGGGGATAGCAAATGGGCGGGTTTGGGTTATGATGGGCTGGATGGTGGGGCTCCCAGGATGGGGAGCCTGGGGGTTGGTGCTGGGCTCAGTGTGGGACATGAATGGCCTGGGGTAATGGGGGGGCAGGAGGACATGGAGACTCGGGGCTGGGGTTCAGGAAGCATATTTAGGAGACAGTTTATATTTGGCTGTTGAAACCATAGAAACGGTTGAGATGGCTGTCTTTGAGAGAGAGACTGTTTCCTGGGGGTCTGGGTGGGCAGTGAGGCTGTCCCCAAGATGGGGAACCTGGGAAGGGGACAGAGTAGGACAGAGTCGGATCCCGGCTGCACCTTGTGCACATATCTGTGCACCCCCCGATCCTTTGCTTGGCTGAGACATGACCACACACCTCCTCGCCCCCAGAACCCTACAGCCCCGCCGTGTGGGTGATGATGTTCGTCATGTGCCTCACGGTGGTCGCCGTCACTGTTTTCATCTTCGAGTACCTCAGTCCCGTCGGCTACAACCGCAGCCTGGCCACGGGCAAACGTGAGTCCCCCCTTCCTCCAACCCCCTACCCCAGAGCGCCTGGACCACGGATAGAACTACATTTCCCAGCAGCCCCTGGGGTAGAGCCAGGGCCTCTTGAAGTGCTAGAGGCCTTGGGGGCCACTGGGAATTGTAGTTCTTTCTGCTCCCTTATTGAGCAGAAGGGATTTGGGGTCCATGTCCCCCTCCTGGCCCTCTGCAGGCCCTGGTGGCTCAACCTTCACCATTGGGAAATCCATCTGGCTGCTCTGGGCTCTGGTGTTCAATAACTCGGTGCCCGTGGAGAACCCCCGAGGGACCACCAGCAAAATCATGGTGCTGGTGTGGGCCTTCTTCGCCGTCATCTTCCTCGCCAGCTACACAGCCAACCTGGCCGCCTTCATGATCCAGGAGGAGTACGTGGACACCGTGTCTGGGCTCAGTGACCGAAAGGTGTGTGTGTTTGGGGCCGGGGTGGGGGGATGGGGAGGTGGCTGGGGTTGGAGGTCACAGAGCTTAGCACATGGGAGGTCCTTGGGGGTCTCTTCCCAGAAAGAGTCCCAGAATGGTAGAATGGAACATTCTGGAGGAGAAAGGTTACATCTTTAAATATTCCAGGGGAAGAGAGTGGCCCCCACACGTTCTAGGGGCCGTAGTGAGATATTCTAGACCAGTGCCTCTCTCAAACTGTGATGAGGGGCTAACTTATGAAATTTCTAATCCAGTGGAGGTCCATGCATTTGCAAAAATAAAATACAAATGAATTACTAGAAAAGTGAGATAAAATTTAAAACCAGGACATGCAAAATCCAAACCCAAATTCTTATTTATTAGGTTCAAGAGACCGAAAATTATTCTGTCCAAATTGCTCGAAATGCTCTCCCGAGCTCGTGGTGGCTCACAGTGTGTTCAGGGACTGGTGGTCGGCAGGGCCCGCTTTGAGACTAAAGTGGTTAACTGGGTGTCACCACCCGTTAGAAGGTTGAGAGCCCAAGTCAATGGATTGCAACAAGCGTTGTTTTGTTTTAATGGAATGGAATAGACTAGAAACTATGTTTGACTGCATCTTACGTAATAAGGGTGAGTGTGGTTTTATGAAACTTTTGTTTTAGGCATATACACACTTGACACTGAGCCAGCATCCACCTGTCTGGCTACGTCTGTCGTTAAAACAGGGAACTATTTCTGAACGGATTGGGAAATAGCAACTACCCCCAGCCCCCGCCCTGCCAGCCCCCTGCCCCTGGGACCTCCCATGGTCCAGCAAGTTAAGGGTTAATGCCTGGCCCGTCAGGGGCCTCCGGGACCCTCCTTGAGCTTTGTTGCCCACGATCAGGCGATGCTGCCTGTGAAATACTTCAGTATGACTCCCGATTACGTATGCATACGTGCGCATCTGTGGACGTACGTGCTGGTTGAGTAGTGTTTCCTACTGTGGGTCACAGTGAGCAAGTTTGAAAGACACTTCTGGACTGGGGTGTCCGCCGGTTGGCGGGTGTCCCCCCAGAATGGAGCACCTGGTCAAGGACATCCTCGACCCAGATGCCCCCCAGAGAGGGCGCCCTCGTAACTCCCCATTCTGCCCCAGTTCCAGCGGCCCCAGGAGCAGTACCCGCCCCTGAAGTTCGGGACGGTGCCCAACGGGTCCACGGAGAAGAACATCCGTAGCAACTACCCCGACATGCATAGCTACATGGTGCGCTACAACCAGCCCCGCGTGGAGGAAGCGCTCACTCAGCTCAAGGCAGGGTCAGCGCAGACTTTGGGCCGGGGTGTGGGGTCGGGGAGCGGGGGGCTGCTGGGGACCCTGAGGATGCTTGCAGGTGGTGAGGGGTCAAGGGTCATTCGTCGGCCTCAGAAGTGAGCCCAGGGTGGGTCAGCTGGGAAGGCAGAGGTCACCCAGGGTGGGAACGAACTATTCCTCCAGGAGTAGGATCCTTGTGATGTTTTAGGGATCCAGTAGTTATGGATTCTGAGGCCAGACTGCCAGAATTCAAATCCTGGCTTTGTCCTTTCTTGGCTGTGTGACCTTGGGCAACTTACTCAACCTCTCTGAGCCTCCGTTTGCTCCCTTGTAAGATGGGGATAAGAGGACTCACCTCATAGGGTTGTTATAAGAATTATCGTAGTTATTATTATTAGTTAGTAAATATATTATTATATTGATTATTTTTAGTTAATCCATGCAAAATACTTAGAACAGTGCCTGGCACACTGCAGGTGTTTGCTGCTATAATTATTATCATTAGGTTTGAACTCACTGGAATCAATACGTGGATTATGTTGGGGTTTTTTTTATCTTTTTTTTTTTTAAAGATTTTATTTTTTTCCTTTTTCTCCCCAAAGCCCCCCGGTACATAGTTGTGTATTCTTCGTTGTGGGTTCTTCTAGTTGTGGCATGTGGGACGCTGCCTCAGCGTGGTCTGATGAGCAGTGCCATGTCCGCGCCCAGGATTCGAACTAACGAAACACTGGGCCGCCTGCAGCGGAGCGCGTGAACTTAACCACTCGGCCACGGGGCCAGCCCCTATGTTGGTTTTTTTTTAACGTTTTTAACATCTGTTTCGCAGATCCTAAGGACAAAGTTAAGTTCTGGTGCCAAAGTGCAGTTCAAAGTTACAACAAAGCTGAGCACCGTAACTCTCTCCCTGTCCCTCTCTGAGTTGGTCATTCGGCATGCATTTATTTTCTCAGCCCCCACTCTAGGCCGGGCAGTGAATGAACAGACCGCAGTTCCTGCCCACAGGGAGCTCACCATCTAGAGGTAGGAAATGAACAGTAAACATGCAAGCAGAAAAATCAGCACCATCATTTCAGAAAGTGACGGTGAGCGAGAGCCGGGGCCTATTCACCAGCGTGTTGGGGGCAGGCCTCTCAAAGGAGGTGACTTGCACAGAGCCCTGAAGGAGGTGAGGGAGCTAGCCAGGTGGACCTAAGAGGCAGAGGGGACGGGGTGTGCAAAGGGCCTGAGGTGTTGGCTTATTGGAGGAACAGCAAGAAGGCCAACGTGGCTGAAGGATGGAGAGCTCAGGCTAGAGGGTAGATGAGAGTAGGACACAGAATGTGACCCTGAGGCCAAGGTCAGGGCTGGGTTTTATGCGAAAGGCAGTAAGAAGCTGTGGGGACGGGGCTGATCTGATTTCTGCCTGTAAATGCCCCCTCTGGCTGACGTGTGGAGGGTGGATGGAGGCGGGTGTAAGTGGCGCCGTCGAGTCCTCTAAATCACCTTCCCCAAGGCCCACCCTCTGCTGACCCCTCAAGAAGCCACTCCTCAGCGGATCTTTTTGACCCCTCTGTCTTGATTAGAATTATTGGGCTGCAAGAAAAGAAACCCAGTCAACCTGGTTCAAGTAAAATGGTTGGGTAAGCGTAAGAATACAGTGAAGTCTCTCAGAACCAGCTGCAGAAAGTCAAGCTAGGCTTTGTGGACATGTGAAAGGCATTCATTCATTTAAAAATTTTTTAAAGAGTACCAACTCTGTGCCGGGCACAGTTCCTGCACTGGATAACAGTAGTCAACAAAATAGGTAAGTTTCCCGGATCCACTAGGAGTGCTTAAACAGAGGTTTCTTTATCTGTCACAATAAGAAAGTCCAGGGCTGGCAGGATAGCTCAAAGATACTATCCACAATCCTAACTCTTTCCATATATTTGTTCCACCAACCTTGAAGCAGAGACCTTCATGATCATTTTGGTTGCCTCATGGTCACAAGATGGCCACTGCCACTCCATGGAACACGTCTTCGTTCCAGACAAGGAGGAGGAGGAAGGGTACAAGAGTGGAAGATTTTCTCCTGGCAAGGCCTTGCCTTTTTTATTGGGGAAAATAAACCTTTCTCAGGGACTTATAGCCCTTTCTTAGAACGTGTCAGATGGCCACTCCTAGCTGCAGGGGAAGCTGGGGAATTGAGCACTGTAGCCTTCCAGCCTCTGTTGTAAAAATGACAAAGGAAGAGGTTGTAAATGGAGACAGTGGGAGCCAAGCCAGCTGCCAGAGTCCTGCCCTTGAGGAGTTTGTCTTTTACCCCCTAGCAGCTTCTCTCTTGCACCTCTTCCTTCTCCAGCACTCTAGCTCTTCTCTTTTAATTTCTAGGGGCCACACGGTCTCTTGTCCCCATCTCTCCATGCTTTCCTTGAAAGCATTTCTGATCCTGAGAACTTCAGCTCTTTCTTCTCAGTCGCCTCTTCTTTCTCTTGCCAACTCCAACTGCTCTCCTCTCTGTCCCACTTCACCCCTTCAAGGACTTGCCTTTCTCCTTCATTCACCCTCCACCCTTGAAGCCCCACTCACAGGACGTGGTTTTAGTAACAGGCTTTTCTTTCTTAATTGAGCTTTGGGTCAGCCCACAGCTCACGTTTGCAGGCCCACTGCAAGAGTACAAACGGAGGCTCGTAAGCCATATGTCTCATGATTTACACTTTATAAATCAAGCTAGCAAACCATTCAAGCTTCTCAGGCTGCCTGCCTTCCTTGGCTCGTGGCCTTCAATCCCTCAAACTCAGCTTGGGATGTCACATCTCCTTCTCTGACTGCCCCTCCTCCCTCCCTCTTCTAAGGACCCTGTGATTATATCAGGCCCACCGGGATAACCATCTCTCCATCCCAAGATCGTTAATTTAACCACAGCTACAAGTCTGTTTGTAAGATGTATCTCGAAGTAAGATAACAAAGCCATAGGTTCCAAGGACAGGGTGTGGACATCTTTGGGGAGGTCATTATTCTATCTACCACAGGTTCCCGGAGCATAATCTCCAAGGGAGGTGCGGATTCTGGGTGAGCACAACCCCTGGGCCCCAGGGACTCCCTTCCCTAGGGGTGGGGGTGGGGCAATCTCCAAAAGCACGGGGTCAGAGCAGCGATCCCTTGCTGGAGGTCTAAGGTGGCTATTGAGTTTGGAGAATCACGCGCAGAGGTGTTAGGACAGCACAGAACAGGACAAATAAATTTTTTTAAATCGTGCATCCATCCATCCGTTCATTCATTTTGTCAACAAGTCTTTGATGTGTTCGGCTCTGTTCCAGATGCCTAAGCCCCCTTTTCTTGAAGCGTCCATTCTAGTAGGGGGAGGCGGAAAACTCACAGAAATTATAAATAGAATATCCCTGAAAGTCTGTCAGATCTTAAGCATCTCTGGCCATCTTTCTCCACAGCTGTCCCGCTTCCGTGTTTCTCCCCACCTGCTTCTCTTCTCTCTAGAGACCACTTTCCCATATCTTCCCGTAGAATGCCGGGGTTCTGGTGTCCCCCACGGCCCGAGAGTTCCCAACAGTCCCCTGAAGGTACTTTACAGCACCGGCTTTAGAGCCAGATAGTACTGGGTTCGAAAGGGAGCTACATGTGGGGCGAGTCAGTTGAGCTCCCGGCCCTTAACTTTCGCCTCCAGAATATGGGGTCAACACCCCACCCGGTTATAAAGTGGCTCTGGGAAATGGAACGTCGGGAGCCAAGGTTCCTCTCTTTCCTCTTTTCTCTTCCACTCTGGGGCCACTGGCTCCCGTCTCAGTCCCTCTGCACATACGGGTCTTGGTTTCAGCTGTGCCCACAAATGCCATAAGGCCCCCAGTTCCCGTGCAACCTCTGGGCTCCGGGGTCCAGGCCGAGTCTTTGCGCGCCTGTTGTCAATTTCACCAGTGAGACTCTGATTGGTCCAGCTGCGGTCGGGTGTCTGTGCCCGAGCCAATCAGCGGCAGGCACGGTGGAACCTGGTCACGTGGTTTCCTGGCTGCTGCTTCCCTACCCTGAGCAGGTTCTCAAAGATGCTCGAGGGAACCTGTGAGCAAGTAAAGCCTCGCGCTCATTTCCAGAACATCCTCCCTGCACTGGCCTCCTGCCTTTCCCCCAGCTGCGAAGCCTGGTGGACCCTCAGCCCCCATCCCAGGGCCCCCCCAAACCCGCGGGAGGACACCCCCTTCCTCTGTGCCTGGCTCCTTTCGGAGCCTCTTAAAGGAAATTTCGCCTTCCCCAATCTTTTTCCCCCTGTCTTTAAAGCCTTTGTTTGTGTCACACTTGCTTATTGTTAAAAATAATGAGATAAAAAGACAAGATCTTTCCCCTCCTCCTCCTTATTCATTGTTAATGGTTCCAGGCGTTTCCTCCAGCCTTTTTTCCAGAGCAGAGCTGGGAAGCCACATAGGTCATTTAAATTTTTCTAGTAGCCACATGTAAAGAAACAGACGATATTAATTTTAATGATGCATTTTATTTACCTCAGTATCTCCAATACATTATCATTTCAATACATAATATAAAAATTAACGAGATGTTTAACTTTTTTTTTTTTTTTGGTACTTTGAGTGTATGTTATATTCACAGGGCATCTCCATTCGATCTCGCCACATTTCAAGAGCTCAGTAGCCACATCTGGCTAGTGGCTGTCACTCTGGACAGTGTAGATCTAGAACTCTGTCTTTTTACCTCTTGTTATTTTCCTTCCCGTGCTCTCTTTCCTCTTTTTCCTTCTCCTCTGCTTCCTCCTCCTTTCTCTTGTCCTTCTTTCCCTTCTTCCACTTCCTCGCCCCCTCCTTGGCTTGCCCCCACCTCCAGATGTCATCTAGGGTCTCCCTGCCCCTTAGGATCTAGATACCATTGGCTCCAACCCCCCTTTCTAAGGACCCTGCAAATTCCTGGGCTTCTCAGGGTCGCCCTCGCTTCATGCTCCTCTTTGCCAGATTTAAGTCACTTTCTGGACCATCTCACTGGCCCAACTGTGTCTTCCCAGCTCCACAGCCTATGAACCAAAACTGGAACCGGCTCCTCCCTTAATCCCCACAGAAGCCCGCACTGACATCAGGCCTCTGTGTGGTGGACTGAACACTGGGAGCAGGAAGGGCATCATGTGCCAGCGCTGGCTAGTAGAAATGCAACGCAAGCTACCGTGTAATTCCAAATATTTTACTAGCCACGTGAAAAGACATAAAAAGAAATAGGTGAGGGGCTGGCTCCGTGGCCGAGTGGTTAAGTTCTCGTGCTCTACTTCGGTGGCCCAGGGTTTCACCAGTTCGAATCCTGGGCACAGACATGGCACCGCTCATCAAGCCATGCTGAGGTGGCATCCCACATGCCACAACTAGAAGGACCCACAACTAGAATATACAACTATGTACTGGGGGGCTTTGGGAGAAAAAGGAAAAATAAAATTTAAAAAAATAGGTGAAATTAGTTTTAATAATATATTTTACTGAACCCAGTATATTCAAAATATTGTGACATAATCAGAATAAAAATGGTTGAGATCTTTTACATAATTTTTTTTTGCCCAAACGAAATCTTTGAAATCCAGGGTGCATTTTACACGCAGGGCACATCTCAGTTCAGACTGACCACGATCAAGGGCTCAGAACAACCCCAGTGGGGTGTAGCTGCCGCATTGGGCAGTGCAGGTGTACGTCATCTAAACGCAAAAAATTACACAGTGAACATGATGAGCACGAAGCATAAAAGTGCTCTGGCGACCCGCCCCCCAGGGGCTGTTTCACTTCCTTACTCAGCCCCAGAGCATCCTCCCCAGCCGGCTGACTCATCTCTCCCCTTTCCCTCTTCCGTGTTGTCCTCCTCAGCCCCTCCCTCCAGGAAGGCCCCCTGGGAGTTCCAGATCCTCCCTCTCTTGGCAAAGTAGGGCGGCTTTCCCAGGCCCTGCCCCCGCCACCCCCACCCCCACTTCACAGCACAAAGCGCCTTCCTCTTTTACTTCTCCCAGGATCCCTCCCATTTCCAGTTTATTTAATCCTTATGTTCAGAGAGCAAGAATTCAGAGACTCAGGGGGACCCCGTGTCCCGAATCTACTTGGTTCCTGAGTTTTGGAGAGCAGGGAGTGTGACCAGCAAGAGGGACCGACCCCATCTCAAAAAATGAATCCAAATCTGAGTTCAGAGAACAAGGCTCATCTATATTTTTTTTTCACCCAAATGTCAGCCACAACCCCAGCCCTTAATAAGTAAAAATAGCTTGAGGCTTCATCCTGTGTCTTTTTATATTTCATCTTTTTTTTTATTGAGCTATAACATACATAGGTTTTTTTCTTAAAGTGTGCTTTTTGGTGAGGAAGATTGGCCCTGAGCTAACATCTGTTGCCAATCTTCCTCTCTATTTTTTTCTCCCCAAAGCCCCAGCACACAGCTGTATATCCTGGCTGTAAGTCATTCTTCTATGTGGGACGCCACCAGAGCATGGCTTGGTGAGCAGTGTGTAGGTCCATGCCCAGGATCCAAACCAGCGAACCGGGCTGCAGAAGCAGAAAGTGTGTACTTAACCATTGCGCCACCGGGCCGGTCCCCTGTAAATTAGTTCTGCCTGGTTTTGAGTACCCCATAAACAGAATCACACATGGTATATAGTAGCTTGTGTGTCCGGCTTGTTTTGCCCAACATGACTACTAGATTGGTGTTCATCACTGTATCCCATAGAGTGCACCATTGGGGCCGGCCCAGTGGCGCAGCGATTAAGTGCGCATGTTCTGCTTCGGTGGCCCGGGGTTCGCCGGTTCGGATCCCAGGTGTGGACATGGCACCGTTTGGCACGCCATGCTGTGGCAGGTGTCCCTCATATAAAGTAGAGGAAGATGGGCACGGATGTTAGCTCAGGGCCAGTCTTCCTCAGCAAAAAGAGGAGGATTGGTGGCAGATGTTAGCTCAGGGCTAATCTTCCTTAAAAAAAAAAAAATCTGCTGGTGGTGGACAGTTGGGTTGTTTCCAGTGTCTGGCACTATGAATATTCTACTCTGAACAGTCTTTGGCATATGTACACGTTCGTTTTTCCTGGGTAAAACCCCACAGGTGGAACCCCTGGGTCAGAGGGAGGTGTACGCTCAGATTCTGTCAGTCCTGCCAGACGGATTTCTAAGTGGTTGTACCACTTTACGGTCTCATCAGCAGTGCCGGAAAGTTCCTGTTGTTCCGTATCCCTGCCAAGGTTTGGGAGCTTTCCCATATCTTTTTAATTTAATACAGTGTTTATTATACATCAGGTTCTGTTCTAACTCATTTAAGTTCATTATCAGTTTTGCTAGGGCGACTGTGACAAAAATCTGTCTCAGGGTCCTGGAGGCTCGAAGTCCTCCGGGTTCCTCCTGAGGGCGGTGAGGGAAGCATCTGTTCCCGGCTCCTCTCCTTGGCTCGTAGATGACCGTCTGCTCCCTGTGTCTTCACGTTGTCTTCCATCTGTGTGGGGCTCTGTGTCCAAACTTCCCCTCTCTATAAGGACACCAGTCCTCCTGGATTAGGGCCCACCCTAATGATCTCATTTTACTTTGTATTTGTTTGTTTGTTTTGGTGAGGAAGATTGGCCCTGAGCTAACATCTGTGCCCATCTTCCTCTATTTTATGTGGGATGCTGCCACAGCCTGGCTTGATGAGCGGTGTGTAGGTCCTCGCCTGGGATTCGAACCTGCAAATCACAGGCTGCCGAAGCAGAGCATGCGAACTTAACCGCTACGTCACCAAGCCAGCCCCTCAGTTTAATTTTCTTTCCCCCAGTAATGTTACTGAGATCATAACGGTTTATAACATTGTGTCATTTCAGGTGTACATTATTACATATCAGTTTCTGTATAGACTGCATCGTGCTCACCACCAATAGTCTAATTTTTGTCCATCACCATACATATGTGCCCCTTTACCCCTTTCATCTGCCCCCCCACCCCCTTCCCCTCTGGTAACCACTAATTTGTTCTCTTGGTCCATGTGTTTGTTTATCTTCCACATATGAGTGAAATCACACAGTGTTTGTCTCCCTCTGTTTGGCTTATTTCACTTAACATCATACCCAAAAGGTCCATCCATGTTGTTGCAAATGGGATGATTTTGTCTTTTTTATGGCTGAGTAGTAGTCCACTGTATATATACAGCACATCTTCTTTATCCATTCATCTGTAGAAGGGCACTTGGGTTGCTTACACATCTTGGCTATTGTGAATAATGCTGCAATGAACATAGGGGTGCAGAAGTCTCTTTGGATCATTGATTTCAAGTTCTTTGGAGAAACACTCAGTAGTGGCATGGCTGGGTCGTATGGTATTTCTATTTTTAATTTTTTGAGGAATCTCCATACTGCTTTCCACAGTGGCTGCACCAGTTTGTATTTCCACCAGCAGTGTATGAGTGTTCCCTTTTCTCCACAGCCTCTCCAACATTCATTATTTTTTGTCTTGGTGATTAGAGCCATTCTGATGGGTGTGATCTCACTTCAATTTGATTAGCTCTGTAAAGACCCTCTCTCCAACTGAGGTCACATTCTGAGGCACTGAGCAGTAGGACTTCCATATCTGAATGTTGAGGGTTGCAGAATTCAACCCATAAGACTTCAGAGGTGAATGTTACTATTCCCATTTTATAGATGAAGAAACTAAGGCACGGCAAGATCCCACAGCCGCTGGGAAGCAGAGCTGGGATTTGAACGCTGGCCGTCTGATTCTGAGCCCAGCCTCTCCCCACCACCACTCCGCATTGCCTCACGCAGGCACTGAGAAGCCCGCATGACCTTCCTGGGCCTCTCCCCAGAAGCTTCCTGGATTCACAAAGGACACCCCTCTATTTCTCACTGTCACCTCTTGCTCTGATTTCCTGCTTCTTCTGAATTCTCTTTCTCCCCAGAATTCCTTTGTACATTTTTTCCTCATGTTTAGTTCTATTTTTATCAGAGTTATACATCCGCATAGTTTGGGGAGTCAAATACAAAAGAGAAATTTTTTTTAATGAAAATCAATGGTCCTGCGTGTACCTATCTTCCATTCCTCCCACCCCAGAGGAATCTGCTTTGACCACATTTATAGTATAATTTTGTCATTTTTCTCCCTGTCTCTAAATACCATGTTTGCATGGCTACCTCTTGACTTTCCAATTTTAGGCATTTTTCCATTCACTTCTCACTATGAAAGACACATATTCATACGCTTACTTAAATCACTCCAGCCTCCCACATTGTGATTCTAGCTAAATGAATATGCAGTGTTTACATGTTATGACTGTGTAAACACTCCCACAGCTGCCACAAGTAGTAAACCATGATTACTCTCCTCTCCTACACAATTCTTTGTTTTTCCTGGAGTTAACACTTGTCTTTTTTTTTTTTTTCCGGTTGCTGAGTGGCTGAGTGTTTTTTGTGCTTAACTAATTCAAACCCAAATTCTCTGTTGATTATATGAATCTCGTCTTCATAGATTCAGACGCACCAGGTACTCCATTAACTTCATCTCACTGAAGAGGTTTTTCTCATGGCCTCTGGCCAGCTCCAGTCTGGTGCATGGCCATCTTGATCCCTTCACTTCCCCCGGGGTTTGGATCCTTGCTGTATCCCAATTCTCACTCCTCCTGGGTTTTGCTCTCCTGTTCTTTTGAGCTTCCTGACAAAAGGCACATGGGGGTAAAATTTTAGAAACATTGCATATCTGGAAAAAAAACATCTCTACTCTCAACAAGTCATCTGACTGGGTATAAAATTCTGGGCAGGAGAACATTTTCCTCCAGAATTTCGAAGGCATCCTCCATTGTCTTCTAATTTCCAGGGTTCCTGTGGAAAAATCCAAAGTCACTCTGATTCCTGAGCCTTGTAGGTGACTTGTTTTGCTTTTCCCCATCCTCAGTGTGTGGCATTTCTCAGCAGTGTGTCTTCAGCTGTTTTCATTGCTGGACCTTTGAATCGCATCCCCATGGCATTCTAAGAACTCTGTTTTTTCGATCTTTGAATGTTTATACTAGCCTATTCCTGGTTCAACGTTGCAGGATCTTGTCTCGTTTCTCTGAGGATCTTAACGGTAGTTGTTGGTTTTTTCACATTTTCTCCTGTCTACATGCTGTGTTTCCTCCAAGTCGCCACCCTCCATTTCTTTGTATCTTGCTTATTGGGGGCCTTCTCTGATGGCTAGGAATTCGTGGTAGTCTGTTCACAGTTGGGAATGTGGGTGCCAAACTCTGGAAGTGGTGAGCTTGTGACTACATGAGTAGAATTGTTGACCGTGAACTTCACTGCAGGCTGATGTGTCTGGACCATTTTTGCTGGGGAATTCCCAGTGTCAGTATTTTTTGGTCTCTTTTCTCGGGTTAGCCACATATAGACAGAAAAATGTACGCATATGTACATGTATATATATATACATATTATATATATAATCTATTTAATATAGAGAGGAACAAAAAAGAAACAGAATGAACCAGGAGCTTCCTCACAAGATAACCCCTAATGATATCAAAGTTAAAAGGCATTCATTCATTTATTCTTTCATTCATTCATCCACTCAATGTTCACTACGGTCTTCTGGCACCAGACACTGGGCTCGGCACCGAGGGGATGGCAGTGGACACAGCAACGTCCTGCTCTCCTGGGGCTTCCATTCTAGCCTGGGGGACGGATGCATGTGTGTGTCTAGGGTGGCGTTCTCCAACAGCCTTTTGTGAGATGATGGAAATGTTCTAGACCTGAGCAGTCCAATATGGTAGCCACCAGCTGTTGATCACTTGAAATGTGGTTGGTGTGACTAAGGAACTAAACTTTTAATTTAGTTAAAATTTAAATTCCAATGGCCACCTGTGGCTAGTGGTTACCACTGTGGACAGCACTAGAAAATTCCGTCCTTACAGAGCGGTACAAGGGCAGTGGCAGCCTTATATGGCTTTAGCCGGCTCACAGGCCAACTATGGGCTTACCCTCCCACTGAGGGCAAGGGATGTCATAGGAAGAGAAAGGAAATGCATCTCTAAAAAGAAATAAAGAAGGGCCCAGCCCGGTGGCGCAGCGGTTAAGTGCACACGTTCCACTTCAGCGGCCGGGGATTCACCGGTTCGGATCCCGGGTGCGGACATGGCACCGCTTGGCAAGCCATGCTGTGGTAGGCGTCCCACACATAAAGTAGAGGAAGATGGGCACGGATGTTAGCTCAGGGCCAGTCTTCCTCAGCAAAAAGAGGAGGATTGGCGGCAGATGTTAGCTCAGGGCTAATCTTCCTCAAAAAAGAAAGAAAGAAACGGCTTCTCCTCCCAGCCGGTTCTGGAAGTTCATTCCATGAGAGAGGTTCCACTTCTCACTCGTGTAGGAGGGGTGAAAAAGGAAACATCAAATCCCCTTTGCTTAAAGTAAGCTGTGTGTTTTGCTTCTTTCAGGTCAATTAAAACACATACACATGCACACATCTTTCTGCATTCCTTACTGAAAATACATGCTGTTCTCCTCTTGCTTTTTCCACGGAGGAAAATCTCTTGGCATCTTTCCCATGTTAATGAAACCTTACCTCTCAGCTCCAGTGCCCGGCCCACAGAACGCCCGCCTAGAACCGGCCAGAATTCATTCATTCAGCCCCTCTTTACTAAACACTGTTCTAGAGTCTGTGGATACAGCAGTGAGCCAAACAGACAAGGTCTGTTCCCTCATGGAACTTAAATTCCAGTGGGGGGAGAGGGCCGATAAACTCAATAACTAGGAACATCTTATATTACAAGGAGTGAGTGCTATGGACAAAAATAGGGCAGAGAGTGAAGGAGTCTGGGAGACCCAGGGAGGAGGCCACATGCTCGGGAAGCTGTCTTTTGAGTAAACAGTTGAAGGAGGTGAGGGAGCGAGCCAGGCTGTTATCTGGGAGAAGAATGTTCCAGCAGAGGGAACAGCCAGTGCAAAGGCCCTGAGGCAGGAGCACGCTGAAGTGGTCCGGGAACTGCGCAAAGGCCAGTGTGGCTGGAGCAGAGTGAGAGAGAGAGGCATGGCAGTGGCAGATGAGGGCAGAGGGGTGAGGAGGGATGTGTGGGTGTTTGGTGGCATAGGGCCTTCTCGCTGGAGGTATCTCCAGTCGCTCTAAGTGAAGTGGGGAGCCAGGAGAGGGTAGAGGGCTGAGGGGGGATGGGAGCTGATGCAAATGTTAGGATCCTTCTGGCCACAGGAATAAACAGGACAGTAACGACAGACGCAGGGAAGTTTAATTTTCCAAACATACGCTTAAACCAAGGCTGTAGGACATGGCTGCTTTGCTAGAGGTTTAGGGACAATGGGGGCCTAGGGAGTCGGGGCTGGGGGAAGGGAGGCAGACATTATGTCCCAGAACAACGGAGCAAAGGGTTAAAGGGGAAGGCTCTTAGATCCCCTTTCCTGGAAGCTCCTCCAACCTTCCCACCACCGGAAGCCTTCATCTTGAGCTCTAAAATGCCCCCCACAAACACCGGTGCCCTGTGTGCCCCAAGGACCCCTGAAGACCCTCTTTCCATCTGCATCCTAGTCCCCAGCGCCTCCATCCCTCTTCGTCAGCGGGACCCTGGAAACTCCAAGTTCTTCCCACTTAAACCCAGGAAACAATTCACCTTTCACCCCTAAGGGCATTTTCCTAAACATTTGTTTCAAGGCGGTGGTGCCCGCAGGCCATTGAGATATTATTCTTGCCTCTATACATACACATGTTTCCAGACGTCGGCTGCCGGCTCCCTGCCTGTTAGGACGGATAGAAAATGAATTCAAACCCCATTCCCCCCAACCCGTGGGGTGGTGACTGGCCTCCCCAAGGGTCTGCTCATTCTTTGCCCCCACCCCGCTGTTTTTGCTTCTGCTGGATCCATTCAGTTTGGGGAACCTTCTGTCTGTCTCCCCATTTGAGACGCACAGACTAATTCTGTCCTTTTCCTTAATTTCTCTGCAACCATCTCTATACACAAGGCATTTATGTGCATGTGTGTGAGTGTGGGGATGGCTTTATGGAAAGCTTGGGGACATGGAAGTTCTTACATTAACAGATAGGCAAACGACTCAAAAGCCAGGGGGTTATATTCTCCTGGAAAACCCTTTGCCTTCCCCGCAACCCAGGGTCCACCCACCCGCCTCCATCTCTCTTGTTTTCCCCAGACCTGTCCTGTCCAATATGACTTAAATTTAAATTAAAATGAAATAAAATTTAAAGTTCCGTCCCTTTATCACACGGGTCACATTTCAAGTGCCCAAGGGCCACGTGTGACTGGTGGCTGCCACACTGGACAGCGCAGACAGGACACCTCCATCATCTTGGTGTTCTCTTGGACGATGCTGGACTCGAACAAGACAGGCACCTCCCTCTAAGAGCTGGTCTGGTGTCTGCAGTTAAGATGACCCCAATTTTCCCCCAGGATATATGTCATTTTATTTTATTTTTATTTTGTTTTGTTTTGTTTTGATTTTGAGGAAGATTAGCCCTGAGCTAACATCTGCCACCAATCCTCCTCTTTTTTTGGTGAAGAAGATTGGCCCTGAGCTAACAGGGAGGATTTTTTTTTGTATGTGGGATGCCTGCCACAGCACGGCTTGATGAGTGGTGTGTAGGTCTGCGCCCAGGATCCAAACCAGCAAACCCTAGGCCGCAGAAGCAAAGCTTGCAAAGTTAACCACTACGCCACCAGGCCACCAGACATATGTCATTTTAAAAACTAAATATGGGGGCCAGTGAGGTGGCATAGTGCTTAAATTCACACTCTGCTTCGGTGGCCAGGGGGTCATGGGTTCAGATCCCGGGAACGGACCTACACACCGCTCATCAAGCTATGCTGTGGTGGCATCCCACATGCAAAATAGAGGAAGACTGGCAATGGATGCTAGCTCAGGGCCAATCTTCCTCACCAAAAAATAAATTTAAAAAGTAATAAAAATAAAAGACTAAATTTGGAACTATACACTATATGGGATTCCAGAACGAGTTTATTTTCTCATTAATACATGCTGGACATCCTCACATGTCAGATCATAAGCATTTCTGTTACTTCATAGAATAGTTACCCGGTGTTCCATGGTGTGGATTCATTCATTCACTCATTCATTTATTCTGCAAAACTATTGTTTGTAGGATTCCCCTGAGTCTCAGTCTTCCTCTTTAAAAAGGAGGAGCACATAGGGCCTTCCTTGGGGGCTCTGGTGAGGATTAGATGCGGAATTATTTCATTAACAGGCACAGCTAACATTCCTCCAGAACTTTCTTTACACCAAGTGCTACCTGACCTTTGCAACAACGCTACAAGGGCAGTATTGCTGTCATCCCCATTTTACAGATGTTGAAACTGAGGCACAGAGAGGCGCAGTGACTTTCTCAAGAGTCCCCCACTCGCTCGGGTTGGGAGCAGCTGGAAGTTAGGGGCGAGAGGAGCGGGCTGGGCCCTGAGGGCGTCGGAATGGGACTGACCCTGCCCTTTCGCGCCCCCTGCCCCCCAGGAAGCTGGACGCCTTCATCTATGACGCAGCTGTGCTCAACTACATGGCCCGCAAGGACGAGGGCTGCAAGCTCGTCACCATCGGCTCCGGCAAGGTCTTCGCCACCACAGGCTATGGCATCGCTCTGCACAAGGGCTCCCGCTGGAAGCGCCCCATCGACCTGGCGCTGTTGCAGTTCCTGGGGGATGGTGCGGGGGCTGAGGGCGGGCGGCCTGGGGCGGGGAGGGGTCGGGGAGACCCCCGGGTCCTGGGGGAGGAGGGGAGGAGGCTGGGGACAGCAGGGTCTGAGGGAGGAGGGGGCTGTGGACTAGACTGCCGTATCAAAGAGGAGAGTCCTCAGAGGGTGCCCGTGGAAGGTGACCTCCCGCCCCCTTTCCCCAGATGAGATCGAGATGCTGGAACGGCTGTGGCTGTCTGGGATCTGCCACAATGACAAAATCGAGGTGATGAGCAGCAAGCTGGACATCGACAACATGGCGGGGGTCTTCTACATGCTCCTGGTGGCCATGGGGCTCTCCCTGCTGGTCTTCGCCTGGGAGCACCTGGTGTACTGGCGCCTGCGCCACTGCCTGGGGCCCACCCACCGCATGGACTTCCTGCTGGCTTTCTCCAGGGTACGGGGGAGGGAGGGAGGCAGTGGGGGCGAGATGGGGGGAAACAGGCAGGGGCGCCTAGAAATGGAGGAGACCTGGGCCGGGATGCGGGAGAGGAGGGAGGACCGGAGGGAAGGCGGGCGGTCCCGGGCATCGCGCGCTGACCCTCTGCTCTCCCGCCGGCCCCCGCAGGGCATGTACAGCTGCTGCAGCGCCGAGGCCGCCCCGCCGCCCGCCAAGCCCCCGCCGCCGCCGCAGCCGCTGCCCAGCCCGGCGTACCCGACGGTGCGGCCCGCGCCCGGCCCCGCGCCCTTCGTGCCCCGCGAGCGCGCGGCCGTGGACCGCTGGCGCCGCTCCAAAGCCGGGGGGCCGCCGGGGGGCGCGGGCCTGGCAGACGGCTTCCACCGCTACTACGGCCCCATCGAGCCGCAGGGCCTGGGCGTGGGCGACGCGCGCACGGCGCCCCGGGGCGTGGCCGGGCGCCCCCTGTCCCCGCCGGCCGCGCAGCCCCCGCAGAAGCCGCCGCCCTCCTACTTCGCCATCGTGCGCGACAAGGAGCCGACCGAGCCCCCCGCCGGCGGCTTTCCGGGCTTCCCGTCGCCGCCCGCGCCCCCAGCCGCCGCGGCCCCCGCCGTCGGGCCGCCGCTGTGCCGCCTGGCCTTCGAGGACGAGAGCCCGCCGGCGCCCGCGCGCTGGCCGCG
>NC_060279.1:89978949-90001665 GCF_021613505.1 Equus quagga | reverse complement strand
TCAGCTCGTGCCCCCGCGCCGCCCCCGCGCGCAGGCTCACCGGGCCCTCCCGCCACGCGCGCCGCTGCCCGCACGCGGCGCACTGGGGGCCGCCGCTGCCCGCCGCGTCCCACCGGAGACACCGGGGCGGGGACCTGGGTACCCGCAGGGGCTCGGCGCACTTCTCCAGCCTCGAGTCCGAGGTATGACGCGGCCCGGGGGGCCCCGCCGCCCCCTCGGTCAGCGCAGGCCACGGCCCGAGGGGGCAGGCGCAGGGGACAGGACCCGCGTGGGTTGGAAAGGAAAAAAATGGAACTGGCCGGACCCCGCCTGGAGCAGCGTCCTGCGCCCCCAGCTTTGGGGGCACCGCGAGCTGGAGGGGATCTGGTCTCCGCAAATCTCACCCAGTCTGAGAGCGAGGGGGCGGGGGTCTCGGAGCCCACTGGACCTTTTTTTAAACCCGACAAGGGCTTTTTAACGTCACCAGATGGGGCGGGAGTTGGGGGGGGCACGCCGCGCCCGCGCCCCACCCCCACGCCCGGGGCCGTGGCCCCCACATCACTGTGCAGCTCCCCGGCCCCAGCCACGCCTCCGGGGAAGCCCGTTTTTAACCTTTCATCCATCGGGACTCAACTGTGAGACGCGTTCGCCAAACTGTGACCCCAGACCTTGGCCCCGCCACACAGAAATCCCTGACCCCAGACTGTGACTTCCGACCCCTAAAAATGGGCATCCGACCCCAGACTGTGACCCCTGACCCCAAACTGTGACCCGAACCCCCGACTGTGCCCTGACCAGACTGTGACCCTTGACGTCAAACCGTGACACCCTTCCTTCTTTTCCACCCTCGGTTGCTTTTCCCTGTTTTGACCTAGGACACGCCCCCAACGGAAGCCCCGCCTCCCCCGGCCCCAGCGTTGATCCCAAACTCCATCCGGCCAAAACTTCCCGCCCTGTCGCACCTCACTACCAGCCCCAGGTGCCACCAACCACATCCTCTCCAAATCTACCCCTTACTTGTGATCCTTCAGTGATGACCCAGCAGACCCCCCCAAAAGGCTCCTCTTCCCAGATCTCCAGCCGGGTCTGGAGCTGGGTTGTGGAGCGGAGGGTTTGGGAGTCCACACTCACCACCGACCTCCCTTCCCGCTCTCCTGTTCCACATTGCAGTGTTTGGAATAAACCATGTTTTTATGCCTCCTCAGTCCAAGTGTGAGCTCCGTGTCTCTTGGATCCCCTCAAATTTCTCTGGCTGCGAAAAGTCCCACAGAGAAAAAGGGGGCAGAAAGGGAATTAGAGCAAGAACAGAGACCCTGGAGGGAGGTGAGAGGCAAAGACCCAGAAGGAGGCGGTGAGAAACCGCCCTGGGAACGGAAGGGTTGAGAAAGGGAGGGGGCGGACAGAGACCTAGAGAGAAGAGGGGACAGAGAACTCAAGAGAGATCTGGGATCAAAACATTTTAGGATCAAGTGTAGGGTCCCATTCCCGTGGCTTGCTAGATGCTTAATATCCTGTTCGTGCAAGCGAGGAGAGTGTCTAATATATCCCAGCCAATCCACATATCTTGAGTGCCATTTATCTCACCAAGGAGAATCTATTTCTAATATTTCATTACACCAATTAGACAAACCTCTGGTGCTGATGGGCGATAAAGAGAGCCGCAGCACTTGTAATAGCTGCCTCCAGAGGGTGGACTTTCTGATTAAGCGTTCGCTGACCATAGCTGCAATGTGAACGCCTGGTTAGGCAATTGACGGCCCCTAGAGAGTAGATTCAACCGTCTAACTTACTTGTAATATCATCCTGTCTACACTAAAGCACTTTGAAGTAAATTAAAGCCATCATAACAAGGAGGAGAGAAGAAACCGACCTTATGGGTCCCCAGGGAGCAGAAGCCCAGTTTCTTTGCCAGTAAGAGCTCTTATTTGCATATATGAATAGTTAATTAAGTGGAAAGAAAGCACTGGGAGTCAAAGGTGGAAGATGGAGTCAGGGTTCCGAACTCCTCTAGTGGATGGGAATACAGGTCTCCTGCAGAACTACAACTCCCAGGAGGCCTTGCCACTGCTCTGCGGAAGAGCGCCCCAAAGTCAGGCAGCGGGTGGAGCGACTCGGTATCTACAGCGTCGGCGACTAAGCCAGCATGCCGTTACCTTAGTTCTCCTTCACCGTGTCCCCATCGCCCACTCTAATTGGTGAACAAGGAGGTTTCCAAGGTAACTGCCCTGCAGGGCGACTCTCAGAAGGCGGAAAGCGCAAACCGGAAGTGACGCTATTACCGCGCGCCGGCGGTGAGAGAGTTCGAAGATGGCGGCGCGCAGGGGTCGGCGGCGCACGTGTGAAACCGGGGAGCCCATGGAAGCCGAGTCCGGCGACTCAGGGTCCCAGGGGGGGGCCCAAGTCTACCTGCCCGGCAGGGGACCGCCGCTACGCGAAGGAGAGGAGCTGGTCATGGACGAGGAGGCCTACGTGCTGTACCACCGAGCGCAGACTGGTAGGGCTGGGCAGCCGGACCTCTGGGTCCGGAGGAAGGAGGGGACTAGAATCTTGGGTCCTGTGGGGCTGTGGTCCTGAGCTTTTGATTTTGAGACGCTCTGAAAGGGAAGACTGGGGTCTAAGAGGGGTGACATCACACTCAGAGCGGCTGAGAGTCCTCCGTCCCGTCCTAACTTTCCAACCCTTCCTTTCATCCCCAGGCGCCCCCTGTCTCAGTTTCGACATAGTCCGGGATCATCTGGGAGACAATCGGACGGAGCTTCCTCTCAGCCTTTACCTGTGTGCTGGGACCCAGGCGGAGAGCGCTCAGAGCAACAGGTTAGTGAGACCAGAGGCTTTCCCAGGACCGGGACCCCAAGTCCCCAGCCTCTTCCTGCGTCAAGACCCAGGAGTCTGAGCCTCCAGCTCCCCCTTCCCCAGGATCCAGGAGGTGGGACTTCCAGGTTTTGCCCCCCTCAGGCCCAGAAGTTGGGGTTCCCAGCCTCCCTCCTCCCCGAGGATCTTGGCATCCACTGCCTCACTCACACCACACCTCCCCCCAGACTGATGATGCTCCGAATGCACAATCTGCATGGGACGAAGCCCCCGCCATCAGAGGGCAGTGACGAAGAGGAGGACGAGGAAGATGAAGAGGATGAAGAAGACCGGAAGCCTCAGCTCGAGTTGGCTATGGTGCCCCACTATGGTGGCATCAACCGAGTTCGGGTAAATAACAGTCCAAGAGCCTGCTTCGTGACCATGCCCTTCAGCTTTTAGAAAAGCAGTTGGCACATAGTTTCGTATATTAGTTTATAAGCCTCTTAGCTATTACAATAATGGTTACCATGTACTAGGTGCTATGGAGTACGTTTATGTATTTTCCTCTTCTATAATAGAGTGAGAGTCATAGAACTTAGTGGTGGGGCTGATATAAGGATAAAATGAAACAGCATAGTTATTTCAGTAAGTGAAATGGAGTTATTTGAGATGCCTAGAAACAGCACCTGTTTGTAGGGTGAGATGTCTTTTCTGTTACTGCTTAGAAACGGTTCTGGGCTGAGGCGTTTCTTACATGCTTCAGGGTTATAGCGCCTTCTGATCAGGTTGATGTGCGATTTAAATGAGATGATATATGGATTTAGAGCAGCGATTGGCCCCAAAGTTCTTGTTGTGTGTTTCCATTAAAGTATTGCCATGTTTCAGGTACTGTTCTAGACCCCGGGGATTTAACAGTGAGCAAAGGGTCTGTGGCTTCATGAAACTTACATGCTGGTGGGGAAAGGAACAAGAAGAAACTAAGTTAATGTGTAGTAAGTTCAAAGGAGCTAAATGTTGCGGAGGAAAATAAAGCAAAGTAAAGGAGTTAGGGAGTTCCTGGGTGGGGTTGCTATTTTAAATATGTGGTCAGGGAAGTGTTCACTGGTAAGGTGCCATTTGAACAGAGGCCCACGGCAAGTCAGGGAGCGAGCTAAGGATATCTGTGGGACAGGATGGCAAGGGAAACACAAGTGCAAATGCCCTGGGGTGCATTTTGCATGTTTGAGGAGTTTTGAGGGAAACTGGGGAGACCAGTGCATCTGGAGCAGAATGGAAGAGGGAAAAAATGATGAGATTTGGCGAGTGGGCACAGAGAAGACAGATTGTTTAGGGCCACTGGAATGACTTGGCTTTTACTTGGAGAAATTGGGAGCCATGGGAGGCCTCAGAGCCGAAGTTGGATGGGAGCTGCCGTGTTTTTTGGGGGGATCCCGGTGGCTGCTGTATTGAGAATAGTCTGCAGGGAGGCGAGGGCAGAAGGACAGAGTCCTGGGAGGAGGGGGATATGGTAATTCAGGGGAAGCATGACATCAGCAGTAGCATGAGTGACGACCACAGAGGGAATGAGAAGGGTTGGAAGTGGCATGTTTTCAGTGCAGCCAGCGTAGGCGGTGGGGGTGAGGAAGAAGAGACGAATTGAGAATGAGTCCTGCATTTGGGGGCTGGGGTGGGGAACACCTGGGAGGAGGAGGTTGCAGTCAGCAATCAGGAGCCTGCCTTTGGTCTCCTGAAGTTTGTGTGGTCGGTGCCATATAAGTCTGGGGTTCAGGAGAGAGGCCAGGGCTAGAGGCTTCTGGAAGCCCTGAGGCTGAACGGGGTCCACGCAGAGGCAAAGAGATCCAAGGACTGAGGCCTGTGACCCTCCACCATTTAGAGGGTTAGAGACTGAGGGTTTGAACACACTCCTGAGGGCTGGTAGGAATTATAGCCATGATTCCCATGAGTCTGGAAGCAGTTTTGACCTCCCCCCAACACTACATCTTCCGCAGCGTGGGGAGCTGTCACAGGTCCCAAGCTGGTCTCATAGGCTGGGATTCCTTTCCCACAAAGGTTTCTGGGAGTTGTAGTCCTAGCCGGGGGCATCTGGAGAACTGCGGTTCTGGTTCTCGGATGCTAGGAGCTGTGGTCACCACCCTGAGCCTCCCCCCTTACCCCTCTGCCCCGTCCCCGCTGCAGGTATCATGGCTGGGCGAGGAGCCGGTGGCTGGGGTGTGGTCAGAGAAGGGCCAGGTGGAGGTGTTTGCGCTGCGACGGCTTCTGCAGGTGGTGGATGACCCCCAGGCCATGGCAACCTTCCTCCGGGACGAGCAGGCCCGAGTGAAGCCCATCTTCGCCTTTGCTGGCCACATGGGCGAGGGCTTTGCACTCGACTGGTCCTCTCGTGTGCCCGGTAAGTGCCTGAGGTGGGATTGGTCCTGAGGGGTGGGAGGGAACAGGGTCCCCAGCAGGGCTGGGTGTTAAGACTCCAGGGAGGGGAGTGAGCCGTGGCCAGCTGGGACCAGGTAGTTTCCTGACTCCCTCCCCCAGGGCGCCTGCTGACTGGTGACTGTCAAAAGAACATCCATCTCTGGACGCCTACGGACGGTGGCTCCTGGCACGTGGACCAGCGGCCTTTTGTGGGCCACACACGCTCCGTGGAAGACCTGCAATGGTCTCCGACTGAGGACACGGTGAGGGAGGGCTGGGGGCCTGGATTCCTGGGTCTTGGGGTAGGAGGGGGCTGGGAGCAGGTCCTGGTGAGGGGGACACTAAAAGAGAGGGTCGCCCACCACTAGTCCCCGATCTCTGGGACGCTGGGGTCTGGGGTGTCACTCAGAATCCTCCTTGTCCAGGTCTTCGCCTCCTGCTCAGCTGACGCCTCCATTCGCATCTGGGACATCCGGGCAGCCCCCAGCAAGGCCTGCATGCTCACCACCGCCACCGCCCACGATGGGGACGTCAACGTCATCAGCTGGAGCCGCCGGGAGCCCTTCCTGCTCAGTGGTGGGGATGACGGGGCCCTCAAAGTCTGGGACCTGCGGCAGTTCAAGGTACTCTCCCAGCCTCTAGGATTGGTGGGTTTCCCTCCTTAGAAATGGTTTTATACACCAGAGCCAGGAAGGCCCTTCAAATTGGGGTCCAGCCCCCTCGGGGTGCAGGTGAGGAAACAGCCTCAGTAAGAGGAGGGCTTGTGGCTGGTCGAGGGTCGCTCACTCTACCAGCTGGAGCGTTGACGAGAGACAGAAGAGGCTGGGTGGCAGCAGAGACTATAACTCCCATCTGCCCCTGGGGGAGCCGTGCAGCTGGCTGTGCTGCCCAGGGGCTCAAGGGCTTCAGGGAGTTGTAGTTTTTCTTCTGGTGGGTTTTATAGAATCACCTGAGAATCAGAGCCCAGTTCACTCGTTGCAGGAGAGGAAACTGAGGTACAGAAAGGACAGTAGCAGATATGACATTACCGCCCAGCGAAGAGTTAACTTTGTAAAGCTGAGAGGGGCTCTGGGGAGAACTTGCAGCTTCTGGCATCCCTCTGGACAAAGCCATCATTTCCTGTAGCTCCACGGCGTCCTAGCACCACAGTGTTGTTGTCTCTTTTTTCCCTCCAAAGTACTGGGTTCTATAGAATCAGCCCTGGGGAGACTTCTAGAAATGGATTCCAGCCCCCAAGGCAGGTGGATGGCCTGGTCACATGGCCGAGTCGACTGACCATTGGAACCCTGGAGCCACTTCTCCAAATTAGAGAGACTCCAGCCCCCAGCGGCCTCTTGGCTGTAGTCAGAGTCTCTTTGTTCTTTACGTGGCTGACTCTGGAGCCTGCGGGCTGTGCTTCTGCCCTGTCCAAGGCCTTCAGAGAATCAGAGGGGAGAACACGTAGGAACCACCCCCTCCCTTTTATAGGAAGGGAAACTGAGGCAAACCCAGGGAGGAGTAGGGGTGGGGATTTTGTGACCTGGAGCTGGGTGGGGGGGGAGGGGGCAGTTCTTTGCTAGTGAGACCACAATTCCCAGCAGCCCCTGGGACAGTACACCTTTACCCTAAGGCTGGAGAGGAGTGGGGGCCTCTTCCTGGGTTGCCCCAGGAGTCAAGCTGAGGTGCTCAGACCCCTGACTCCCATCTTCCCGTAGTCTGGCTCCCCCGTGGCCACCTTCAAGCAGCACGTGGCCCCCGTGACCTCCGTCGAGTGGCACCCTCAGGACAGTGGGGTCTTCGCAGCCTCAGGGGCAGACAACCAGATCACACAGTGGGACCTGGCGGTGGAGCGGGACCCTGAGGCGGGCGACGCGGAGACCGACCCCGCGCTGGCGGACCTCCCCCAGCAGCTGCTGTTCGTGCACCAGGGCGAGACAGACCTGAAGGAGCTGCACTGGCACCCGCAGTGCCCCGGGGTCCTGGTCAGCACCGCCCTGTCGGGCTTCACCGTCTTCCGCACCATCAGCGTCTGAGGTGCCCCGCGGCGTCTGGGCTGGCCTTGCGCTTGGGAACTGAGGATGAGGTTGGTTCCCCCGCAGGGGAATCATTCAGATCTGTTGACCAGCCCCACTCCAGAAGAAGGGCTTAGTTCGGCCCATTGGCCGCTGTGATGGATTCTGTTGGACTTCCTGTTCTTTGAAAGGACTTGGTTTGGTCCACTGACCCCTCTTACCAAAGGACATAGCTTGACCCGTGACTCTCAAACTGCTTGGTTTGGTCCAGTGACTTGCTTTGACCCAGGGCCCTGTAAAACCACTGCCTTGACTCCAGGGACCCCTCCCACCTAAGGACTTGGTTTGGCCCAGTGACGCCCCCACCTGTCACAGGACTCCGCTGGCCTGTTTCCCAGCTGGGCCTGGTTGGCCCGTGTTGCTGTGGTCATTCTGTCAGCTGTGCCACCTGCCTTGACCCTTTGACCTCTCTGCCCCAGGACCCAGTTTTGGCCGCTGGTCTTCCCCAGGGAACTCAAGTACTTTACAGTGGCTGGGCTAAATGTGAGTGGCAGGTTCCCCCAGGTGAATTTGGTTTTGCCCTTTGTCTTCCTGCCAACCGGGCTGGCCAGGACTTGCCAGTGAGGGGCTGCACGGGGCCTTCTCTCTGCAGCAAAGCAGGCGCTGTGTGGGGAGGAAAGTCGGGCTCCTGAGAGGCAATAAAGGACCAGAATGAGGCCTGCTGTGTGTGCGACTCGTCCTGGCCACTTTCCTGTAAAGGAACGGGCGAGGAGGCGGGAATCTGCGCCCAGGCCTCTGGGCCGGGAGAGGCCCCTGGGAGTCCTTGCCACAGGCATTCCAGCCCTCAGTCCACTAGCCGCTCTGCCTTCCCCAAATTCTCTTCCATCTGGAACTCACTGCGGGTCTCAGGGGCATCTCCCCTGTGTCCCCCAACTTTTTTAAGGCTTCGTCTCCCGGGGAACCAGGGAGCCCCCCATGTCTCTCCTCCCCTCGCTGCCCGCTTCATCCTGACCATTTCTTTGTTCCCTCATCTGTCCCCCCATCTTCCCGTGTGTCCTGGCCCCCTCCCCCTTCTGTGTCTCTCTGCCACCGGCTCCTCTCCAGCCTGCTTGGGCTGTGGCCCAGCCGCCCTGCCTGGCCGTCCTCCCTGGCTCCCCCTCTGCGGCTCTGAGCTGGCCCCACCCCCTGCCCCCCCTCAGGCCAGGCCTCTGATCCTCCTGTGGACACAGAGGTCGGACGCCCGGCACAGGGCCCCTGGGGCCGAGGACGGACCACAGCCCCTCAGTACTCACAGAGGCCTCCCCTCGGCCAAGCAGAGGAGCCCCCGGTGGAGGACATGGGGGTGGGCCGCCCCACCAGGTACGCGCCTCCATGGAGGGCCCGGGCAGCGCTCCTGGGCCTGGGAGCCAGTCTGCCTCCCCATCCTCTCTGCTCCGCTGTCTCTGTCCCGCTGTCTCTGCCCCAAGGTCCCCCGTCCTCAGAGACAGATTCCAGCCCAGTGCCTCTGTCTCTGAATCCTCTCCATTTTCTGTCCCCCTCATCCTCCCTCTCATCCGAGCCTCTCTTTCTTGCCCCATCTCTGTCTTCCCAACTCCGTCTCCCCATCGTTCCATTTCCTAAGACAGGATCTCCACTTCTTTCCCGATTGATTGTAGTCGGCCTGTCTCTTTTCTGTCCCCCTCTCTCTGGGTCTTTCCGCTCCCTCCTGAGTCTCTGTCCCCCTCTCTCTGGGTCCCTGTCCCCTCTCTCTGGGTCTCTATCCCCCTCCCTCTGGGTCCCTGTCCCCCTCTCCCTGGGTCTCTGCGTCTTTGTCCCCCTCTGCGTCCCTGTCCCCCTCTCTCTGGGTCTCTGTACCCCTCTCCCTGGGTCTTCATCCCCCTCTGGGCCCCTGTCCGTCTCTCCCGGGATCTCCACCCCCATCTCTGTCCTTCCCTCTTTCCTGGGCCCGCTCTCTCAGCACCCTTCTCTTCCTTCCCACTCAGAGCCTCTGCACCCTTGTCTGTCTCCAGTCTCTGCCCCACGCCCCCTCCCCTCAGTCCCTGCCCTCCACCCTGCTGCCCAGACCCCATCAGTAGTTGGGGGAGGGGGACACCCAGGGTGTGGGGAAGTGAAAGTGCTTCTTCGGTGGGGGGGGCGGGGAGGGAGGTTGGTGCCCAGGGGCGGGGCTTCTTGGCCCAGATTAGACAGTGACTTTGACATGAAGTCGATGCACCTTAAGCCACGGGTCTCCTTTATATGGAAACATTAAGCTGCTCTCGCAGGTCAGGGGGAGGAAGGGGGAGGACTTCAGGCTCCGGATACTGTTCCCTCCTGTCCTGCCTTTGCGGGGGAGGGGGTGCCCTGAGCCCAGTGGCCTCCACCCCTGTGAGCTGGGCCACTTGGACACAAGACAGGGCCCCCTGGAGGTGAAGACCCCAGTCGGCCTTGTGAAATGGACACGGTCTCGTCCGCCTCACAGGGCTGAGGGTGGGACTCAAGGATTTAGGAGGAGAGTCCTGGTTTGGGAAGGCTCAGGACCAGACCGGCACCCCACCCCCGGCACCGCGTGGGTCTGGCCAGGTCTCTGAGCCTGTTCCCCAACCTGTGAAACGGGACGATGATCTTGACCTCCCAGCATCCTGAACAGGCGAGGTGAGTGGCGGGGTCTGGTGGAGTCCGGGGGTGGCCATGGGCATCTGGTGAGCTCGTTAGGAGGCTCTGGAGCTCGGAGGTGCTCAGGAGGCAGGAGGAGGGCACTTGATAAGGTCATCCGTGGTTCGTCGCTCAGGCTCGGGCACCGAGAAGCCCGGAGTGGGGCCTAGGGTCTGCCACGTCCGGCTGAGGGACTTGAGACAAGGGATGGGCCCCGTGCCTCAGTTTGCTTTTTAAAAAAGCAAAGTCCCACCTCCCAGAGCTGTGATTAGAGACTGGTGAGTGGGTGTGAGGAGGCCCAGCCTGGGGCGGCGAGGGGAGGGGTCTGTGTGAGGGCTACAAAGGTAGAAGTTGGAGCCTGGATTCTGACCTCAAACCTGCCCCCTTCAGCGATGAGCCTCAGTTTCCCCTTTGCAGAAAAACGATCTCTAACGCCCAGGGTTGTGAGGGTGAGAAAAGAGTCAAGGTTGGGGCACATCATGGGCGCTGGACACAGCCAGGCCCAGGCCACTCTGACCTGAGCCACAGCTTTGCCTCTGCAGAGGGGTGTAATAGCCCCCCACGTGGCAGACCTGTCCGGGTGGTCAGAGACAGCAGGTGCAGAGCTGGGGGCAGGGGAGGGCGCCCACTGGTGTTGAACTTCACATTGACTGAACGCCCTCTCCTCAGATTGAGTGCCCCCAGCCCTACCAAGAAGCCCATGAGGATCCCCAGGGCCTGGCACAGGGGGCACCGAGTACATAGGTGCTTGGTAAACACTGATGGAAGTGATAGGCAAAACACTTCACCCCTAGACCGCACAGGTCCTGGAAGTCCCTCCACCACCACGCTAGATGGTAACCCTGCAGCTGCTGGCGTACGATGAGGCCTGTAGGTCCATGCCCAGCTTTTCCCTCCATCTTTCCTCCACCCTGTCGAGGTTCCCTCCATTCCACAGATGAGGGAACTGAGGCTCAGGAAGGGCTGAGACTTCCCACCAGTCATAGAGCTAGTCAGTGGCCAGGCCACGATTCCCCCTAGAGCTGCCTGATTCAAAAACCCAACGTCTTTCTTCTGGATCCCTCTTCCTTTCAAGGTGGGGTTTTCTATCCTCATTCCACAGATGAGCAAACTGAGGCTCCAGAAAAGGAAGCCAGTGGTCTCAGGGCACGTAGTTGGTCAACAGCTGAGCCACGACTGGGTTGTGGGTCTATATGACTAGAAAGCACTTCCTGCCCTCGAAGGAGTCCCATTTCCCCATTTTACAGTCGAGGAAACCATGGCTCAGAAAGACTTGCCCGAGATCGGAGGGGCAGGGCTGAGCCTGGGTTGGTTTTTGTTTTTTGTAATGGTTTCATTGAAATACAATTCACATACCATACAATTCACATATTAAAGTGTACGACTGCACGTTATTTAGCATATCCACAGAGTTGTGCAACTACAATCAATTTTAGAAAATTTTCATCACCCCAAAAAGAAGTCCCATGTTCTCTGGCTGTCACTCCCCAATCCCCCCATATCCCCAGTCCTAGCACCACTAGTCTACTTTCTCAATTTATAGATTTGCCCATTCTGGACATTTCCTATAAATGAAAGTACTCAATATGTGATCTTCTGTGATCAGCTTCTCACACTTAGAATGAGGTTTCTAAGGTTCATCCATGTTGTAGCATCTATCCATGCTTAATTTCTTTTTGTTGCTAGCAGTATTCTCTTGTGTGGATACACCACCTTTTATTTATCCATTCATCAGTTGATGGATATTTGGTTGTTTCCATCTTTTGGCTGTTGTGAATGACGCTGCTATAAACATTTGTGTACAAGTGTTTGTGTGGACACTCGTTTTAATTTATCTTGGGTAAGAGGAGAATTGCTGGGTCATATGGTAACCCTACGTTTAACCATTTAAGGAAATGCCAGACTATTTTCCTCACCAGCTGCACAACTTTACATTCCACCAGTAGTGTTTGAGGGTGCCAGTTTCTCCATATCCTTGTCAACACTTGTTATTTTCGGGTTTTTTTTCCTTTTGTTATTGCCATCCTAGTGGGTATGAGTTGGTATCTCTTTATGGTTTTGATTTGCATTTCCCTGATGGCTAATGATGTCAGGCATCTTTTCATGTGTTTATTAGCCATTGGTCTATCTTTCTTGGAGAAATGTCTATTCAGATCCTTTGCCCATTTTTGAATTGGGTTGTCTTTTTATTTTATTGTTTTTATTTTTGGCGAGGGAGATTGGCCCTGAGCTAACATCTGTGCCAATCTTCCTCTGTTTTGTATGTGGGATGCTGCCACAGCATGGCTTGATGAGCAGTGGGTAGGTCCATGCCCAGGATCTGAACCTGTCAACCCTGGGTGGCCGAAGCATAACGTGTAAACTTAACCACTATGCCACCAGGCCAGCCCCTGGATTGTTTTTTTATTATTGAGTTGTAAGGGCTCTTTATAGCTTTTAAAAACAAACTCTTCATCAGATATATGATTTACAACTATTTTCATCCGCCGGTGGATTGTCTTTTCACTTTCTTGATGGTGTCCTTTGAAGCACAAACGTTTTTAATTTTGATGAAGTTCAATTTACCCACTTCTTTTCCTTTTGTTGCTTGTGCTTTCTGAGCCTGTTTTTGAACCACAGGTGACCTCAGAGCCTGGTTCATCTCTCCATGCTGACTCCATGCTGGGAAGCAGTTACCACATAGTAGACTCTGCATTTGCTGGGACTCAAATCCCAGTTTACTCAGCTGTGACCTTGGGCAAGTCTAACGTTCCGTGCCTCAGGTTCCTCATTTGTACACTGGGCGTGATAATATCTATACTGCTCTGAGGCTAAAACACGTAAATTCATGTAATGTACTCAAAACAGTGCCTGGCACTATATAAATGTCTGCCCTAATTATTCTGGCGCTGGCTATAATGTTGTTGTTGTTGTTGTTATGGCTGTAGTTTTGTGGCTGTTGCTATACAATATCTCCTATAGTATTATTACACGGCTGTTGATGGGTACTGTTTTGACTGTCAAGGTGAGTATCCTTTCCCCCCTTTGCCAGATGAGGCCGCTAAGGCCCAGGGAGCATGCCTGTCCAAGAAGCCCACCATTCTTGGCCCCCCTGACGTTGCTGCCCGTTTCTTGTCCCCGCAGGTTCGGGGCGCCCGCCCCCCACTAGGCCAAGTGGAGGGGGTGCCCCCACCCAATGGGCCTGGCCAGGGCCCTGCGCCGCCTTAGCGGCGCCCTGGAGTCGGGGGAGAGCCGGGCGGGCGATGAGGAGGAGGCCGGGCCGGGGCTGTGCCACAACGGGTGGGCGCCGTCGGCGGTGGGGCGGCGGCGCGGGCGCTTCGTCAAGAAGGACGGGCACTGCAACGTGCGCTTCGTGAACCTGGGCGGCCAGGGCGCGCGCTATCTCAGCGACCTGTTCACCACGTGCGTGGACGTGCGCTGGCGCTGGATGTGCCTGCTCTTCTCCTGCTCCTTCCTCGCCTCCTGGCTGCTCTTCGGCCTGGCCTTCTGGCTCATCGCCTCGCTGCACGGCGACCTGGCCGCGCCGCCGCCGCCCGCCCCCTGCTTCTCGCAGGTGGCCAGCTTCCTGGCCGCCTTCCTCTTCGCGCTGGAGACGCAGACGTCCATCGGCTACGGCGTGCGCAGCGTCACCGAGGAGTGCCCGGCCGCCGTGGCCGCCGTGGTGCTGCAGTGCATCGCCGGCTGCGTGCTCGACGCCTTCGTCGTGGGCGCCGTCATGGCCAAGATGGCCAAGCCCAAGAAGCGCAACGAGACGCTCGTCTTCAGCGAGAACGCCGTCGTGGCGCTGCGCGACCGCCGCCTCTGCCTCATGTGGCGCGTGGGCAACCTGCGCCGCAGCCACCTCGTCGAGGCCCACGTGCGGGCCCAGCTGCTGCAGGTGCCGGGCGCCGCGTCCCGGGGAGGGCGGGCGGGCGGGCGGGCGGGAGTCCTGGGGGATTGTGGGAGATGTAGGCCTGAGGGCGAAGTGTGCGTGGGGCCTGGAGGGTGCGTGGACTACAGTTCCCAGCAGTCTCTTAGGCAGGGAAGCTAGCGCCGAGCTCGGGGACTGAGGATGGTTCCCGGACCAGTTGTAGGAGATGTAAAGCAAAGAGAGGGATTCGTGACCTCTCTAGTTCTTCCTGGAGGCCTAGACTTGAAACACATCTTGAGGCATAAAGAGCTTCCTGTGGCTTGAGGATGGGCCCTCTATGGGATGGTGGGAAATCTAGACCCGAGAGGGACACTCCCGGCCTGTGAAGGCTCCGAACTACAATTCCCAGAAGCCTCTGAGGGCAGAGAACGTGTCCAGACTGGGTGGTCTGAGGAGATGAGGTAGTTTTGTGGGTGCTGTAAACCACGGCTCAGGTTTACAATTCTCAGCCAACACTGTGGTACAGAGAATGGCCTATGACTTGAGTCCAGGCCCCTTTGGGGTTGTGGGAGATGTAGGCCCGAGGATGGGGTGCAGCTCACACCTGCAGAGCTGTGGAACACAATTCTTCCCCACCCCTGGGCCTGGGGTCCTGCAGCATTTATGGGAGACTTCATTCCCCGCCTCAGTGGCCCAGTCGTTCCCACCAGCCTCCTGCTCGGAGGAGTACAGGGCAGGGGTAAGGAAATTCAAATTTTAGCTTCTCAGCAAAAAACCCCACAAAAAACAACTACAACTCCCATTGGCCTGTGGCTCCCTCCAGCGCCCTGAAGAAGGGGACTTAGTGTTTCTAGAATTGTAGTCAAACTGCCCAAACAAATTCTGGGGCAGTAGCTGCCCTTGCCCCAGTAAAGACACTTAAGAACCCTGGGCTGAGGTTGGACCTGGGTGAGAGGGAGGGACAGTGGTGGGAACTACAACTCCCAGCAGCATCTGGGGGCCCCTGAGACAGTTGCAAAAGACTGGGTCCCCCACCGCCCACTTCTGTCTCCTGCTTGACTGTTGGAGACACCAGGAGTCATGACCACGAGGGATACTGTGTCTCCCAGAAGTCTGTGGGGCACTGACATGGTCTGGGGGGAGGAAATGGAACCAGTGGGTAGGTGGGGTGAAACTGCCAACACGTGGCCTAGGGACTGCATACCCCGACCCACCCACACATACAAACACACATACACACAGGATGGCTTGTGGTTGGGGTCAGGGGGCGGTAGATAGTGCAGGGCCTAGCCTGAGGCTGTGGTGGAATACAGGGTGTCATCCTCGTTTATCTTTCTCCGGCCATATATTGAAAGCCATTTTTTATTCCCGATCTGTCCCGTATCTCTGTCCTCCTCTCTTTCTGGGTCACTGTCCCCTTCTCTTTGGGTCCATGTTCTCACTCCACCCCAACCCCTGCTGGTCTCTGCCCTCCTCTTTCTCTGCATCACTCCTTTCTCTCCTGTCTCTGTACATCTCTGTGCTCCCTGCTGTCTATCTTTGGCCCCTCACTTTTCACTGCAGCCTCGAGTGACCCCGGAGGGTGAATACATACCGCTGGACCATCAGGATGTGGACGTGGGCTTTGATGGTGGCACCGATCGCATCTTCCTCGTGTCTCCCATCACCATCGTGCACGAGATCGACTCTGCCAGTCCTCTGTATGAACTAGGACGTGCCGAGCTGGCCCGGGCCGACTTCGAGCTGGTGGTCATTCTCGAGGGCATGGTTGAGGCCACGGCGATGACCACACAGTGTCGCTCTTCCTACCTCCCTGGTGAGCTGCTCTGGGGCCATCGTTTTGAGCCAGTCCTCTTCCAGCGTGGCTCCCAGTACGAGGTCGACTATCGCCACTTCCATCGCACTTATGAGGTGCCAGGGACACCCGTCTGCAGCGCCAAGGAGCTAGACGAACGGGCAGAGCAGGCTTCCCGCAGCCCCAAGTCTAGCTTCCCTGGCTCCCTGGCTGCATTTTGTTATGAGAATGAACTTGCTCTGAGCTGCTGCCAGGAGGAAGATGAGGAAGAGGAAGCCAAGGAGGGGGACGAGGGGGAGGCAGAAGATGAAGCTGCCAGCCCCCGAGTACTCACACCAACCCTGGCACTGACCCTGCCCCCATGAAATCAGCTGGTGTCTCCCTATTTGTACCCCCTTCCCAGAGGTAGCAAGATGGAGAGATCAGGCCCTCTCCTGGGATGGCGGCAGGTGTTTCCCAAGACCAGACAGGCCTGCTGGGTAAATTATTAGCTGGTGAAGTTCTGCTATGCTTAGTGGACCCACCACGGACGTACTGGACCTTAATTCCACTGCGTCCCATGCTCCCTCCTGAGACCCCTTTGTCAGCCCGATTCCTGAGTCTCACCAGAGCTGAGGGATCCAGAATTCTGGACCACCCAAGAGGCAAGAACTGGTCGTTCTAGATTCCTCTATGTGGCTGGCTTAGGTTGTTGAGCAGGTCAGGAATCAGTGGTATAGACGGCCTCTGGGGGAGGAGGTCGACAGTTATTGAGCAGCAATAGAGATCAAGAGTCTGTAGGTCTGGATTGACCAGAGATTCAAGGGACTGTTGCTTCTAGACTCAGCCAACCAAGTAGCAAATGATTTTTTCTACACCACCTAAGGAGGGAAGGTTACGCCCTGCTTGGGTGGCCCTCCTTAAGAATGTCTGAAGAATTCAAGACTATCTTGATTGACCAATGTCAAGGAATGTTGACTGCAAGTCAAGAAAGGACCTTGTGGTTCCAGAAAGCCCAAGAGTTGAGATTCTGTGAATCTAGATTGAATGCAGAGGCAAGGACTGGTCATTCTAGAACAGCTTTGATCTAGAGAGTTGACATACTCCAGAAACTAGAGTTATGTTTCTAGAATGCACAAAACAATGGTGAGTCTGTGGGTCTAGAAGGACTGAAGTGAGAGATGAGGAGTTCTTGATGCCGGGTAACTCCGGACCACTGGCTGTAGGACATCGGAGCAAGGGGATAATCAATGCTTCTAAATGATCCGCAGGGTTTTTTTTTAAGTGCCATTCTAGAATGTCCAAAGGAATCAGGATTCTGTGGCTCTAGATTGATCACAGAGTCAAGGAAGGTGTGATGATCCTAGATATGTCTGAGATTTGCTGGTTCCAGTTTGCCCAAAGGACTTGAGAATCTCGATGATTCTAGACGACTTCTTTGTGGTTCTGTAATGCCAAAGAATCAAGGCTCCAGGGGTCCAGAGTTGTCCATTATCAAGACCTGGAAGTTCTAATCAGCTCCTAGAATTTGGCAGTTCTGAGGTAGACTCAGGACTCGAGAGACAGCATTTCTGGGCTGACCTAGAAGGTGTGGGTAACAGGGCTACTTATTGGGCAAGAAAAGGGAGAGGCCCAAGGCTGGTGAGTCTGCAGTGCTCTGGAATCCTGCACCTGGCGATGTGTGTTTATTTCTTAAAGGTGTTATACCTACATGTATTGTATATATATATATATAATATAAATACAGATATCTATCTATTTTTTCCCGTGGTTCCTACAGAGGGGTTAGAAATTGAGCTTGAGCTAATTGGAACGGGGTCCTTTACAAAGATCCAGGAAGCTTTGCTCTAAATCCCAACTCTGCCCCAACTTTACTGTGTGACTTTGGGCAAATCACTCCCCTCTCCTTGCCTCAGTTTGCCCATCTGTAAAAATGGGACATTGGAACTCAAAGATCTCCAAGGGCCTTTCCACCAGGATGATTCTGCCCTTCACTGAGGGTGAGGTGGGGGTGAGGGTCCTGGGATTTCCCACATCTCCCTGGTGCTGGAAACCATAGCCTTCCATGGGCAACTGGAATGGGAGGTGCTCTTGGAGGCCAGCTCTGAACCTGGTTGTCTGAATCACAGGGCAGGCAAGGGGTAGTATGGGCTGTGGCTGGGGGCCAGAAGCACTGCCTCCCTGGTCCAGCTTGGGGGCCAGGGGAATGGAGGCGGTAGCTCTGAGTGCCAGGGGAGTGTGTTTAGGGGTTAAATCACTGGGAGCCCTGGTGGTGTGTCTGTGAGTGTTTCTGGAGCACCGGTCCTCAGGCCTGGCCCCTGCCATGCTGCCATCTACCTAAGTGCCCAGGAGGCTGGGAGCCAGCCGCAGAAGGAGCCACTGCCAGGAGGAGGGCATTGTCCCATCCCCGTGTCCCAAGACTAAGGGCAGGCACTGTCATTGCCCATCAGCCTAAGTGCTGCGTCACGCTAGGTCCCCCCTTCTGTCTTCCCCATCCCCCTTTATCCTTCAGAATCCCCACGTAATCACCGGATGGGATTAATTAGCTGCCGCTCTCCCAGCTCAGGGTGTCTAGGGTAGGGACTAGAGGCAATGGAACCACAGGAGTGGAGGAGGATGTTAAGTTGGGGGTGAAAGGACAGGAAAAGGAGTCTGTTTGGAAGGATGGGGAGTGGGGGCGGGGCGGGCACAGCCTGGGCTTCCACCGGGGAGGGCAGCGCCTGGGCCACTCATAAAGGTCAGTGAGGGGATTAGAAGGCTCCGTGGCTAATCTGTCAGCTTAACCAGGTCCCAGCCCCGAATCCGTCCCCACCTGCGAGCCCAGGGACGGCGAATGAGGACGAGGCCCAGGCACCACCTCAGACCCAATTAGGGACCCGCCCGTGACAGGGGAGCTCAGGGTCTCCATCCCGGCTGGCCGGGCCTCTGCACCCTCTTTGCCTGCAAGGAATGGGAATGAGAGGCTGGAGAGGGGGACGGCCTGAGATGCAGGAGGACTCCGAGAGGAGGGAGGACTTTATGAAGAGCCAAGAGTATAAGAGGAGGGGGAGTAAGGGGGGGCGAGTCGGAGCGGAGGGAAAGAACTCTGAGAAGGGGGAAGGAATCAGAGGTGGGAGGATGCTGAGGAAAAGGGAGTTTGTCTTAGGGGGATGCTAGGGTAAGGGGAGGAGTTTTAGGGAGAGAGAGAGGAGCCTGAGAAGCAGACGGCGCCAGGTAGGCGGAGCCTGTGCTTTCTCTATATTCGGCTTTCCCCTATTGTCCCGTTCTCCATGACAGATGCCAAAGAGCGTAGCATTTGGGAGAAAGAATAAATCTTTTGTTCCACCACCCTTTGACTCTGAAGAGGCTAAGGTGGATGGGGTCAGAGGACGGGGTAGGAAAAGGGTCTGAGTATCGCAGAGGCCAGTGCCGGGAGGAAGGAGGCCAGAAGAAAGGTGAGCCAAAGCTGCTCCTGGTTGCCTGGCAACCGCTGCCGTCAAACGCCAGCTGGGCCTGCTAGGAGGTGTGGCTCACCGAAACAACTGGCAGTCGTGGTCCCGCCCCCTGGCAACAAGACTAACAAAGTACCGCCCCCCAGCAACGCCTTGCTAGGGGCGGGGCTCTATTGAATTAGTATCCTAGAGCCCAGAGCCCTTGCGCAGGCGCAGTCCTCTCTGCGCCGCATAAGCCCCTCCATGCAATTCCCTTCCGAGGCTTCTCATTGGCGGGCCAGCCAGCCAAGTGCCTTCTTTTGTTTCGGAGGCGGGGCCAGGCGCCCTTCCCGCGCTCCAATTGGCCCCCCAGACCGTCTACCTCCGGCCGGACATGGCTACGTATGCTCCTTGTGCGCCTATTGGCCCTGGAGGACTATCCTTCGGCGTCGGGGGCGGAGCAGACGAGAGGGCACGTCGTGGATTGGACGGTGTCAAAACGAGGGGCGGTCCCTACTGGCGGGGCGGTTGGGAGGCGAAGGGAGAGTCTTTTCAGCGCTGAGGACTGGCGCTGAGGAGGCGGCGGTGGCTCCCGGGGCGTTTGAGCGGGCTCACCCGAGCCCGCGGGCCAGCGCGGATCCAGGCCCGACCGGCGGGACCGCCCCGGACTCCCCGCGGGCCTTCCTAGCCGCCATGGAGGACGGTGTCTATGGTAGGTCGGGGAGGGGCGGGGCCGGCGGGGCGCGGACGGAGCGTTCCGTCCCGAACGTTCCTCCGAGAACATCCCTGCGGGCGGGCGCGAGCCCTTCGGGCCCCGGTGGCCTCGCCTTTGCGGGGCGCGGGCCGGGCTTCCGGCGGGACCCGAGAGCGGGGCGTTCCAGGCCATTGTTTGGGCCGATCCTGTTTCCGGTGGCGGCGGGAGGGGGCGGGATGGAGCGGCGGAGGCGAGGCCGGGGCGGGACCATTCCCGCTGGAGGGGCCGGGCGAGCCCAGGGCCTGCCGGGAGCGGGGAGGGGGGCGGCAGGGGACGGGGGTGCTGCAGAGACCCCGCCCCTTCCCCAACTCTTCCCGGCTGTCATCCGCGTCCCCTGCCTCATCCGCGTCCCCTGCCGTAGCTACTGCCCATGGACCCGGGAGTCAGGACACCCCGGCCCCCGGCCGCCTCGCCAGCAATGGAGGCGGAAAACCGAGGCCTCAGCCCCCCTCCAAGTAATGGACCCAGCAGTTCAGGCTTCCAGCTCTTTCTTTTCCCCAGACCTAAGAGTTCAGGCTCCCGGTCCCCTTCCCCCTTAGACTCAGGAGTCCGGACCCCAAGCCCCCTCCTCCTCCAGGACTGGAGAATCTAGATCCCAGCCCTTCCTCCCCTGGACTGAGGAATCCAGGCCCCCAGCCCCTTCCTCCTGCAGACATAGGAGGCCCGACCCTCATCCTCATCCTCATCTTCCCCCTGAACCTGGGAGTCCTGCTCCCCTCCCCCAGCCGTGGCCTCCCCCAGATGGCAGGATTCCAGGCTCCCAGTCCCCAAAACTGACCTCCAACCCCTGATCCCGGCCCCCAGAGCCCCCAGACCTGACGCCGGAGGAGCGGATGGAGCTGGAGAACATCCGGCGGCGGAAGCAGGAGCTGCTGGTGGAGATCCAGCGCCTGCGGGAGGAGCTCAGCGAAGCCATGAGCGAGGTGGAGGGTCTGGAGGCCAATGAGGGCAGGTGAGGGCCGGGGTAGGGGACTTGGGGGTCATGGGACCAGGCCAGGCTGGGGATGCCCAGGATTGACTTTCCGTCTCCCGTTCTCTGCCCCTGCAGTAAGACCTTGCAACGGAACCGGAAGATGGCAATGGGCAGGAAGAAGTTCAACATGGACCCCAAAAAGGTGCTTGAGGCCACAGGGCTGGGATCAGCCGGGCAGACATCCAGACAGGTTCCTGGCACTTCCACGTTCCAGAAGTGTGACGGTTAAAGGTCTCCATTAGGTGGACAGACTTGGTCCTGATCCCTGGGTTCAGATGGTGACTGTCCGTTTGTCCTCTGAACACTAGCCAAGTGCTCCAGCCTCCTGACCTTTGCCTCTGCTGTGTCCTCTGCCTGGGAGGTCCTCTTCCCCTTTCTGTTCCTATTTCTGGACCCGCTTCTGGTGTCACCTAGAGTCCCAGGGGGAGCTTGAGTCTAGTAGGGAACATGGACAATGACAGAGGGTTCACAAGTGCCGTGGCAGAGGGAGGTGCTGGGGGCTGTGGAAGTCGGGGAGGGCTTCCCTGAGGAGGGGACATTCAGATCAGGTTCGAAGGATGAGTCAGTGTTCACCAGGTGGAGGAAAGATGTTTGTGCATTCAGTCATTCATTTTACACCCATTTCCTGAGGCTTCCTTGGGCCTGCCCCTTTGCTAGGCAATGCTGGGGACTCAGAGTTTGACCCAAGCTTGCCCTCAGGGAGCCCCAAGACATGGATACCACAGTCTAAAGAGAGAGCTATAATGGAGGTCCTCATGGCATAGGGAGAGCCAGAGAAGGCCCCCGTCCAGCCCGAGGCTTGGCGCTCACAGCCCTTGATGGACTGCTGTCTGCTAGTAGTTTCTCACCTTATTCTTCTTACCCGAAGCAATGTAGTTTGTTCAGTCATTCAACAAACGAGCTCTTGCTCCTGCTCTTGGTGCTGGAATTAACCGGGCAAAGCAGCGGGAACAGTAGGAGCAAAGGCTATGAGGTGGGAGGGGTGGTATTTAAGGACCTGTAAGACGCCTGAAGATGACACCTGGCCCCGCTTGGTCGAGGATGGGGGTGGCTTGGGCTGCCGAGGTTTCCGAGGAGGTGGCGGGCAGTGGCGTCCTGGCTGTCATCACTGAGACCCGGCCCCCACCTACCAGGGGATCCAGTTCTTGGTGGAGAACGAACTTCTGCAGAACACCCCCGAGGAGATCGCCCGCTTCCTGTACAAGGGCGAGGGCCTGAACAAGACGGCCATCGGGGACTACCTCGGGGAGAGGTGAGACCCGGCCCGCTCTCTGGGCCTCTCCCCGCGGCCCCGCCCCCAGCTCCTGCCCTCACACTGCAGCTCCTCTCCCAAGGCTAGGCCTGGAGGGACTGGCCTTCCCACTGGACTCTGCCAAAAGGCACCGACACAGGGGCCTCGGGCAGCCTGGGCCGCCTGTGAGCTTCCTGGGGACCGTTGTGGACATCTGGGAGATGTGGGGACCCTCCGTTTAGGTCTGGGGACAGTGGAGAACATCTGCGTGTCATGGGAGCATGCGAGCCATGTGTAGACAACTGGTGCACATGGGAACTGTGGACAGCTAGGAAGTGTGGGGACCGTCACTCGCTATCCAGGAGCACGGGGACCCCAAGGACATCTGGGAGCGTGAGGACCATCTGTGGACCTCTGGAGTGTGGGAACCATCTCAAAGGCTGTGAGACTGGACATAGGAGTGCATGGGGACCCTCTGTGAAGTCTGGGAAACCTGAGGACCATCTGGGAGTGTCTGGGGTGCGTGGAGAATGTTTGGATGTCTGAGGTGCGCAGGACCATCTGTGAATGTCAAGTGCTTAGGGATTGTGTGCACATCTAGGGTGTGTGGAACTTTCTGGACATGTGAGGTGCACGGGGACCATCTCTGGACATCTGGGGTGCATGGAGACTGGGGATGTAGGGACTGTCTGTAGATGTCTAGGAACCTGTGTGGACATCTGTAGATGTCTGGGGACCATCTGTGGACATCTGGGGATGTGGGGGCCATCTGTAGATGTCTGGGGATTATCTGTGGACATCTGAGGCATATGGGGACCAACTGTGGGCATCTGGGGTGTGTGGGAGCCATCTATGGGCATCTGGGGTGTGGGGACCATCTGTGGGCATCTGGGGTGTGTGGGGACCATCTGGGGGCATCTGGGG
>NC_060279.1:89970938-89978939 GCF_021613505.1 Equus quagga | reverse complement strand
GGGTGTGTGGGGATCGTCTGTGGGCATCTGGGGTGTGTGGGGACCATTTTGTGGACATCTGGGATGTGTGGGGACTGTCCATGGGCATCTGAGGGAGTGGGAGCCCTCTCTGGACATCTGCGGAATGTGAGAGAGGTCACAGTAGGCAGACCACACTTGTGCTGCGTCTCCCAACTGTACAAAGGTCCAGCCAAGCCAGGGTTCTCCTACAGATGGTCCTCCCCAGAGAGTGTTCTGGATATCCCTGCCTGCGTGCCAGGCCAGTGATGGGGCCACATCAAAACTTGACCTGCTACGGAGGCAGCACTGTGCAGAAGAGGTGGCACAGCCTCCCCAAGGCTTTGCCTCCGGTCCACTCCCACCTCCCGAGACTTTTTCCTGACATGACTTTGTCCCTCTCCTCCCAGGGAAGAGCTGAACCTGGCAGTGCTCCACGCCTTTGTGGATCTGCATGAGTTCACCGACCTCAATCTGGTACAGGCCCTCAGGTGAGAAGGACAGAGTTGGAAGGGCAGGAGCGTATCTGTCAGAGCTTTCTTTACAATTGATGACCTCTACTCAAAACAGGAACAGAAACAAAAATTAGTAGATTGATTGTCTTGTGCAATGCAAACGTCCACAGTAGTGTCTGCTTCAGGTATAGCTGTATCCAGGTGTTCAAATGGTGTCAGAAGGTCAACTTTATCTATCGGTTGTGCTCGCCACTGTGTTGGCATTGCTCTCTGCAGACCCTCCTCCCACATGATAACAGAAGCTCCTAGCAACCATCAGATCTGTTTAGTAACGTTAGCAGAAAGAAAGAGGCTATTTCTGTATAAATCCATGAAAACTCCCACAGCCAGTGCTCATTGGTCAGATTGGATCACGTGTCCATACCTGACACAGCCACTGAGGCCACAAGGTTTGGAGCTCTCACTGCCAGTTCCTCACACCCATGGAGAGCAAGGAGGGCCTTCTGCCAGTCCTGGCACCCACCCCAGCCCCTCTCTAACCCAGGCAGTTTCTGTGGAGCTTCCGCCTGCCTGGAGAGGCCCAGAAGATTGACCGGATGATGGAAGCCTTCGCCCAGCGATACTGCCTGTGCAACCCCGGGGTTTTCCAGTCCACAGGTGGGGGCCTGGGGTCTGGGGCCTGGGAAGGAGGGCCGGGGGCCCACATACCTGTGTCATCACCCCGTGACTGTCCGGTGCAGACACGTGCTACGTGCTGTCCTTCGCCGTGATCATGCTGAACACCAGCCTTCACAATCCCAACGTCCGGGACAAGCCGGGCCTGGAGCGCTTTGTGGCCATGAACCGGGGCATCAACGAGGGCGGGGACCTGCCTGAGGAGCTACTCAGGGTCAGGCCCCCTCCCCTCCCCACAGCCCCTCAGCCCTGTCCTCTTCCTGCCACAGACCCTCCCCCGGTCCCCTGTGCCTGAGCCTGAGCCGTCCGCCAGGGATCACCGCCCCTCCCACGGACGCCATCCTGTCGCTTTCCTTTCGTTCTCTCTGGCTGCCTCTGCCTTTGTCTCCTGGTTTCTCTTTGTGGTCACTCTGGCCCTCTGAGTCTTTCTGGGTGTTGGTCTGTCTCTTTCTCCGCCTGTCTGTCTGCTTCTCTCTGAGAACTAGCAGCCTCTTCCAACTGTGTCTGTTCTCTCTACATCTTCTTTTTCTCTCCTCTCTGGGGCTCCCTCCACTCTTCTGCCTTCCGCTTCCCTTTCCTCCCCAGCCGCCTCCTTCCTTCTCCACCCGCCCTCCCTCTGGGGGCCATCCCACCCGTCCCACCCGTGGTCTCATTGCCTCCCTGGCTGCTGGAGCACCGCCCTCCCATGCCATGTAGCCCCAGGAGGGTTCCCGGGGCCTGGAGTTGCTGACTGCGCCTTTGCCCCTCAGAACCTCTACGACAGCATCCGGAATGAGCCCTTCAAGATTCCTGAGGATGATGGGAACGATCTGACCCACACCTTCTTCAACCCGGACCGGGAGGGCTGGCTCCTTAAGCTGGGTATGTCCCCTCCTGACCCTGCTGGGAGAAGTTAGGGGGCCAGGCTGTGGATGTGGCTTACACACATACCTGCTGTGTGACCTTAGGCAAGTGATTCGACCTCTCTGAACCCCACTTTCCACATCTGCACAATGGGGTTGGATACAAGATCAGGCCCATGTGCTGGGTGCAGGCACAGGGCCTGGCATTGAGGAGGGGCTCCCTAAACATTGGTGGGTGCAGAGAAGGGGTGAGGGAGCACGGGGTTCATGCCCGGCTCTGTGCTTAGGACTAAGAGTCCCCAGCTGGCCGTGGGCAAGTTGGGGGCCAGTCCACCTTGAGACACGTGGCACCAGCAAATGCAGGGTGAGTTAGCAGGGGTCATACAGGCGCCCCTTTCGAGGGGTCATCTGAGGGTTGAGTGGCTCTCAGCCCTGGCTGCACACGGGACGCCCCAGGGAGCTTTGGAGCCCCGCTGGCCCGGCCGCAGACCGTGAAGTCAGGATCTCGGGGGCCGCGTGGGCCGGCCGTCACGTTGCAAGCTCCCAGCGGCCTCCAATGCGGAGCCGAGGTTGAGTGCCGCCGGCTGTGAGCCGCGGCTGGTAGTAGACGCCCCCCGGGAGTGCCGGCTGTGGCTTTTTGATGGCGAAGCGGCGAAGAGTGGCTCCAGGGAGACAGTCGGGTGAGGAGCTACAGTCCAGTGGAGACCGTGGAGGCAGCGGGGGCCCCGGGGAAGCTTCCAGCCCAGCGCCGGCCATGGAGGGTCTGCTCCCTCCAGGGTGCCTCTCCCCTCCCGCTGTGAGCTGTGCTCTGAGGCCAAGGCCCCAGCAGCCAAGGCAGGTCCCCGGCCGGGTGCACAGGTGTCCTGGGGCACAGGTGTCCTGGCGCCTGTCAACAACGCGGACCCCTCCCTGCAGCCAGCACGCTGGCGGGTGCATTCCCGCCTCAGCTCCAGGCGGCGCCCCTGGCAGGGAGTGGGCAGGAAGGAGAGGAAAGCAGGAGGGCCAGCTTCACTAGGAGCCAGGGCCCCTCCTGACCACTCCCACCTGCAGGCGTCCTTCCCAGTTCCCGGGTGAGGAAACAGGCTCGGTCACCATCCAACAGCCACAGGGCAGAGGTGGCCTTGAAACCAGATCTCTTTGCTTTGTGGCCATTAGAAAAGGTAGCTCTTCCTTAAAACACTGAAGAGAGGCAGGGAAGTCTGTGCTGGGGGTTATATCCCCAAAGATGGTTCCTAAAAGCCGTTGTTACTGTTACTATTTAATCTTTCTGGGACCACAAGGAACCCAGAAGCAGAAAGGTGTGGGCCCAAGTGCATCTCCAGATTGGAGTCCAGAGAGGGCAAGAGGTGGTCCTAAGGTCACACAGCCAGTTTCTACTGGAGCTGACATGAGTCCCCACGCCTACCCCAGGCCAAGGACTGGGGGTTCTGTCTTGTGGGATGAGCTCCAGGGAGAGACATCTCCACTGTGGCAGTGGAGGGCCCTCCTGGCTAGGACCTGTCCTTGGGGGTGGGCTGGAGCCGGGCACTGATGCAAGGAGGTGTTCGTGGCCCTCCGTGGGCTCGGGTCCTCGGCCTCCCGGGGCGGGAGAGGGTCTGGCTGTTCCTCCCTCGTGTGGATGTAACTGGTTTTCTTCCCTCTCTCTCCCTCCCTCTCCTCTCTGCGTGTTTCTCTCTGCTGTTGCTGTCTCTCCCTCCCGCCCCCTGCGCACTCCCCCCTCACCCACCCTGTTTCTGTCTCCTGCGGCTCTTGGGGGCACCCCATTCTTCTGCCTTCCCTTCTCCTCGCCTGGTCCTGCCTGCTTTCTCGCTGCCTGCCCCAGGAGGTAGGTACACGGCCCCGTCCCGCTCCCCGACACTACACGAGGGGAGGGGCTGCCCCCAGGAGCCCGTAGGAGGGGCTGGGGGCCCGGACTCCTGGGCGCTGGGCCGACAGACAGGCTTAGAAAGCAGAGAGCCCCATGCTGGGGGTGGGCCCGAACACGCCTGTCCCTGCTTGTCTGTCTCTTCCCACGCGTCGCTTTGTCCCAGGCCCCGCAGCCCCGCCTTCCCTGCGCTGCTCTGCCTCACTCCCCTCCCCGCCCTCCCAGAGGCCCTGTCCCCCTGTTGAGCCCAGGCCCCCTCCCACCCCTTCCCTTTCAGGGGGCCGGGTGAAGACGTGGAAGCGGCGCTGGTTTATCCTCACAGACAACTGCCTCTACTATTTTGAGTACACGACGGTGAGGGTGGAGCCGGGCTGTGCTCTGGGGCCCTGGGAGGAGGGGCTGGGGCCCGGACCCCTGGGCCTGAGGGAGGAGGGGCTGGGGCTGGACCCCTGGGTCTGAGGGAGGAGGGGCTGGGGGCCGGGACCCCTGGGTCTGAGGGAGGAGGGGCTGGGGGCCTGGACTTCCCGGTCTGAGGGAGGAGGGGCTGGGGGCCGGGACCCCTGGGTCTGAGGGAGGAGGGGCTGGGGCTGGACCCCTGGGTCTGAGGGAGGAGGGGCTGGGGGATGGACTCCCGGGTCTGAGGGAGGAGGAGACTAGTGGTGACTGAGTCTTGTCCAACTTGTTCTTTCAGGACAAGGAGCCCCGAGGAATCATCCCCCTGGAGAATCTGAGCATCCGAGAGGTGGACGACCCCCGGAAACCAGTAAGGCCCCCTCTGTACCCCTCCTGCCCCGGCGATGGCTCCTCTGGCCCCAGGCTGCCTCTTACCCCCGTCCGTCCTCTCCCGCGTCCCCGCAGAACTGCTTCGAGCTCTACATCCCCAACAACAAGGGGCAGCTCATCAAAGCCTGCAAGACGGAGGCGGACGGCCGGGTGGTGGAAGGGAACCACATGGTCTACCGCATCTCGGCCCCCACGCAGGAGGAGAAGGACGAGTGGATCAAGTCCATCCAGTGAGCCTGGGCTCCGGAGCCCCAGGTGGGGAGGGCTGGGGCCCCGACTCCTTGGTCCTCACCCTGGGACCCCCTCCCCTCCACAGGGCAGCTGTGAGCGTGGACCCCTTCTATGAGATGCTGGCGGCAAGGAAGAAGCGGATTTCTGTCAAGAAGAAGCAGGAACAGCCCTGACCCCCTGCCCCCAACTCCATTATTTATTACGGAGCTGCCCCGCCTGGGTGGCCGGACCCCTGGGCCTTGGGGCTGCGGATGGATCCTGGCTCCCCATTTGGAGGATTGTCCACCTCTAGCTCCTCTCTCATTATTTGTAATTAACACGCTGTTGGTAATCTTATTAATTATTTAACCACTCGCAGCCTGTGGACCCCCTCATTTCTTGGAGTTGACAGAGCTCAGGTGCTGGGTGGAGCCAGCCAGGCAGCCCCATCATGACCAGGGCCAGGAGCGCTGGTCCCTGTCGGGAGCTCCCACCCCACATGAGGGAACGGTGCTGTAGCCCCATGGGGACCTCACCTGGGTGGCTCCATTCTGCTTCTCCCCCCTCAGCCTACAGGGTGGGGTAAGGGGACAAGTTGAATGTGGCCAGAGCTGGTGCTGAGTTAGAATTGCACAGCATTTAGATCGCAGGTGTATGGAGGTTCCGGGGTGAGGTCCCGCCTTCATCCCAGACGGTGCTCGACAGCCAGGAGCCAGGCGGGTACTCGTCCCCACCCTTGCTCTCGTGGGGCTTGTGGTCTTTAAGGGGCGGCAAGTAATGTCTGATGGGGTTGTGAGCTGGGCTAGTGATTTGAGGGAGAACGAGAGAGCTGGAAGGCCTGGAAAGGGACCTACCCTCAGGGTCCTGGCCAGGATGAATCTGGGAAAAAGAAGGAGGCCAGTACCGTGGGTGCCAAGGCCTTGCTCGCTCACAGGATATCCCTGGGGCTGGGCCAGAGGTTGCTGGTGTCAGAAGTAGGCCAGGCTGAAGTACATGGGGTAGGGGTTTTGGGGATGAGAGGATGGGACTGCGAGCCAACTGAGCTGGGTTTTAAAGCCACCAGTTTACAGCAAGCAGGGAACATGTGCTTTCCCAGGAATCTGACAGCCTCTGAAGTAGAAGGACCGCCTTCTTTGAGGGAGAAGACTTGCCGCGGGGGTGGCACCCTGAGGTCTGGGCTTGTCTCCCTTTGCCCTCCAACTTGGGGCATGCATGGGGTCCCCAAAGAATAAAGGCGTGTGGATCCTGGGCTGGCAGGCTGAGAGACCCCATGTCTCTCCTACGCCCAGGTCTGCGGCTCAGGAGACTTCAGTACAAGAAACCACAACTCAGGGTAGGCCCCGGTGGAGACCCGGCTGACAGAGGCCTGTTGCCCGGGGGGGCCAGGCTGGAGTTGCAGTTCCTGCCCCTCGCTGCGGCCTCAGGGGTCCGACTGCCAGTTGCTGGGTGCTCAGTGAGGTGGGGAGCATCCTGAATCCTGGGCCTTGGTCCTGGACCCGCCCTCGGCCTCAGGCATCCACTGGGGTGAAGACCCCGTAGCACTTTAACAGCACTGCCACCCTCAGAGGTGGCAACCCTCACTCTCAAGAGACCTTTGGACGACAGATCCCTGGGAGCTGTGCAGCACTGGCCGCCCCGCCGATGAGAGAGCCATTCTCGAGGTCTCCTGGGAGTTGTAGTTTCTCAAGATCCGCTGTCATCGTTCCTTGAGCCTGGTCCCCTGCCCTTGTGCTGGTTGGGAAAAGAGACCCTGACCCCTTCAGTCCCCAGGGGCTGATGGGAAACAGAACTCCCAACTCCTCCCAAGGTCCCAGGGAAATGGAGTCATTGACCTGAGAAGGTCATGGGAAATGCGGAGAGGGCCACCACTCTCTCACCCTATGCTGCTCTCCATGGAATGTACCCTTGGGTACTGAGTGCGTACTAGTGGGAAGGTAGCTGGCTCCGTGGAGATGCCCTGGAAGAGCATTCCCGGTGGAGGGAACAGCATATGTGGAGGCAGGAAAAGGCAGGATGTGTTGGAGTAACTGACAGTGGGCCACGTGCCTGTGGAGTGGTGATGGAGGGGGAGGGTGATAGGAAATGAGGGGGACGCACAGGACTGATTGTGCGCGGCCTGGGCAGACATGCTGGGCCCTTAGATGTATTTTTAGCTGATAGGAAGCCATCTAAGGGCGTGACGCAGAAGAGTGACGCATTTGGATTGAGGTTGCAGGAGGGCCCTCTGGTGGCTGCAGGGGAAGGATCTGGAGCTGAGCAGGGGCGGCAGCAGCGGGTGAGTGAGGAGGCTGTGGGGTCCGCCCAGTGCAGGAGGGCGCGGCTGCCGAGGTGGAGACGGTGGACCCGCTGAGTCGTTTGGGAAGAGGAGCCAGCAGGACTTGCTGAGGGCTGGCTCAGCTCTGCGATTCTGGCTTGAGCAACTGGTGAAGGGCAATGCCATTTACTGAGATGGCCGAAAAGAGAATTTATGGGGGAAAAAGTGGTGCTGGTTTGACCAAATGAAGCTGGAGATGCCTGGAACATTCAGACAGACTCCAGTCACCTCCAAATTGCCCCTCGGTTTTGCCCCCAATCCATCCCCTCCCCAAGGACTAAGAATTCTGGCTTCCAGCTCCCTCCTCTCCCAGGACCCCAAATTCCCAACCCCTTTGTTACAGGTTTGTGTCTCCCCAAAAGATCATATGTTGAAGTCCTAACCCGCAGTTAGAATGGGATCTTTGAAAATAGGGTCATTGCAGATCTAATTAGTTCAGATGAGGTCGTCCACGTGGGCCCCAATCCAATAGACTGATGTCCTGATACGAAGGGAAATTTGGGACACAGACACACGCAGATGGGGAAAACGCCATGTGAAGATGAAGGCAGAGATGGGGGTGATGCTTCTAGACGCCAAAGCATGCCAGAGATTGCCAGCGAACCACTAGAAGCTGGGGGAAGAAGCCTGGAACGTTCTCCCTCACAGCCTTAGAGGGAACCGGGCCTGCTGACACCTTCATCTTGGACTTCTAACCTCCAGCAGCGTGAGGCAATAAAGGTCTGCAGATTAAGCCACCCAATTTGTGGTTCTTTGTACTGCAGACCTGGTGAACTAATACATTCCTCCTCCCTCAGACCCGGGGGTCCCGGCTCCCAGCCCCTCCTCCCTCAGACCCGGGAGTCCAGGCCCCAGCCCCTC
>NC_060279.1:89824285-89970928 GCF_021613505.1 Equus quagga | reverse complement strand
GTCCAGGCCCCAGCCCCTCCTCCCTCAGACCCGGGAGTCCAGGCCCCCAGCCCTTCCTCCCTCAGACCCAGGGGCCAGGCCTTCACCTCCCCCTCCGGCGTGGTTCCATGCAGCACCCACCCTAGGCAGGCGCGTCCCAAGAAGAGGCCGAGCACCCCCAGGCCCACCAGCAGGGGCAGTAGCGGGAGGAAGCAGGACCCTAATCCTCTCACTGCCCCATCTCCATCCCCCAGACTTACTTGTGACCCTAATGCCCTCATCCCCTTAATCCCCACGCCAGGAGTCCACAGCATCCCAGTGGGGTACCCACTCCCGGCCCCTTCCCTCCTCTCTCATCCATACAGCATCCCTCAAGTACGCAAATGAATCTGGTACCAAGGTGATGGGGGAAGGTCAAAGCCAGGAGATCAAAGATGCAAAGACAGACCCGGTCAGAGGGAAGAGAGACAGATGGAGGCCACATCAGTCAAGAGCCCGGGAGAAACCGAGAAAACAGTCGAGACAAAAACACAAGGCAGAAAGACATAATAGAAACAGGAAGGTGGCAGGGAGACACTGACAGGGAGAAAAAAGTCAAGACGGGGAGAAAATCAGACAAATCGAAATAGAAGCAGACGGGAAGAAGGAGGGTGAGAGAGACGGACGGAGAGACAGGAAAACACCAGGACAGGTGGAGGCCAGAACTGGGGCCGGGGGGTGGCAAGGAGCTCAAGGGACAAAACCTGAGAGAAATGTGAACAGGCAGACGCGGTTAGAGCGGAAGGCAAGAGAGAATGTCCGGGAAGGGGGTGGTCACGTGGAGAAGCAGGTCAACTGAGGCACAGCCACCGGGGGCAGGAGAGAGACCCTGACCTTCGAGGGACCGGCAGTGCTGTCCCGAGGAAGTGGTGGGATGTGGCCGTGATCCAGCGTGGGCGCTGGCGGGTCGTTTCTGAGCAGCCCCCTCACCAGCCCTGGTCCTGGGCAGCTTCTGGCCAGCGCCACGGGCTCCCTGGTGGAAACACGGCTCTGACCGTAATCGGGCACCTTCCCCAGCCCTCGCTGGCTCCTCGCCGCCTCTTGAACTGTCAGTTGAGGCTGCAGCTGAAGTCAGGGCCGCCGACCCCAGACGCAGAGCCGGGATCCGGAGAAGTAGAGGCGCCGGCGCCCGCTCTGCGCGTGCGCGTTCCCGCTTCCGGAGCCTCCACGTGCCCGTCCATCAAATGGGGCAGCGAGGATGGTGGCGTCTCCCGGGCAGCGCCCGTTCCCCTCATCCGCCCCTCTTCACCCCTGGAAACACACACAGGCCCCGCGTTCCTCCAAAAAGTTGTTTTTGTCTTTTTTAAATAATGTGAAAATGCCACGCGAAGGTTTGAACCAGAGGCCCCTCCAGGGGCCGGGCTGGGGCGGGGATGGGGAGACGCGAGATGGGGGGGTCCAGGTCCCCGAAGCCTGCAGCCCGTGTCTGGGGCCGGGAGGGAGGGAGGAGGGGCCTCCGCTGTGCCGAGGGGCTCCAGGCCCGAAGGAGTTCAGTTCACGTCCAAGAAAGGCGGCTCTCCAGGGAGGGGCGAGGGGCTTCCTGCCTCATTTGGCACCGAGGGGGTCGAGGGGCTCAGGGGAGCCTTCCGGGGGGCTGGGGGGTGGGGGGCCAGGGCCTCCCGTTTGGCACATGGTGGGGGAGGGGGAGGGCCCAGCCTCAGGGGCCTCCCCGGAGGCGGCGTCTGTGGTGGCGGCAGTGGCTCCATCGTCCACAGAGGATTCTACTCTCAACTCCTCTTCTGGGGGTGCAGGGGGGTCAGGTCTTCGGGGAGTCAGTTCTCCACGGGGCCTGAGGTTGGAGGGAATGGAGACAGAAAATGAATTACTGGGAGGCAGGCTCATGGCTTCTGGCTCACTCGAGCGAAAACAAAGCCCTTGCTGTGACCCACGAGACCCCCCACGATCTACTCTGTTCTTTTCAGTTCTCACCTCCCCTCTCCCCAACACTCACTCCACTCCAGCCACACCAGCCTCCTCGCTGTTCCTCTGAGGCGCCAAATACAGTCCTGCCCCAGGGCCTTTGTACTTGCTGTTCCCACTCCCTGCCCTTTCCTTAGCCCTTCCACATAAGTCAGGTGCCGGCCACAATGCCCCCACTCAGAGGCCTTCCTGGCCATTCTCAGTCAAACAGTCGCCCCCCTCACCCCCCACCCCAAGTCATTCTATCTCATGAGCTGTGGTTATTTTTCTTCATGTTTTCTCCTCTGGGATAACCCCAGTCTTTGTCGAAGACCTTCTTGTCTGCTTGCCCCTCTAGATCGTAAGCTCACAGAGGACGGGACAGTGGTCACTGCTGCAACCCTAACGTCTGGAACGGGGCCTGGCACAAAGCGCCCTTCCCCCAGTGGGAAAATCTCTCCCCATGAGCCCCCATCCCCTCAGTGGAAGGAGAGCCCCTGACCCATTCCACAGATCCAGAAAACCAAGGGCTGGGGGTGGAGGTCCTCACCCAGGGCCACACACTGTCGCCCCCGCTCTCCGCCCCACACCTCTTACCTGCGTGGCCCGGGTTGGGTCACAGCCCTCAGCCCTGTCCCTGAGCCTCCGTCACCCTCTCTTTAAATGGGAAACAGGATCCTGGTCTCCCTTTCAAAGGAGCGGGGGACACTGGGATACGTGGCATCACCAGCACCCAGTGAACACAGGCCAAGTGGGCAGAGCCATGCTGAGCACAGGGGCTGAGGAGAAGGGGGCCCCGCCACCTGGGCCCCCCACCACGGTCCCGGGGGACAGTCTCGGCAGCTTCCCTGCCCAGCTGCTGGGGGAACATCTGCTGACAGGGGTTCTGCACGACTGGGCCCCCCCATCTCTCTTGGTGGCTAAAGGGGAAGTCACCCTCACCGGCTGGCCCTGCTGGCCTCAGCTCTGACTCACCCCTTGGCCAGTGTCCCCACGCCCCGGAGCCCACCCAGCCTGTCCTCATGGGGACCTCAGCAAAGACCTCTGGAGGAAGTGACTTTGGGGTGAATCCTGAGGATGCAGCTAAGTGGAGAGTGAGCCCTCAGCCCCATCCCCCTGCCCTTGACCCCGCCTGGACTCTCCCTCCTGGAGTCTCGCTCTGGCCTCCTCCCCAGCCTCCCCGCCTCCATCGGTCTCCACGTGGCCCCAGGGGTCTTTCTACACCCAGGGCTGACCTGCCGCTCCCTGGCTCACAGCCCTCCCACGGCTCCCTAGTGCCCCCAGGACAAAGTCCTCGCCCCTCAGCGCCCTCTCAAGCCCTCCACAGTCGGCCCTGCCCCCTCTCGCTTCACCCCCTCCACCTGCCCCCCTCGCTAAGCAGCCCCAGATGTCCGCCTCCCTTCTGGTCCGTGAACTGGCCAAGCTCTTTCCTGCCTCGGGCCCTTCGCGCAAGCTGCTCCGTCTGCTAGCCCTCTGTCCCCTTCCCCTTCACCTAGTTAAGGACAGCCAACCCTTCGAGTCCCTGGTTAGATGGCCCTTCCACCGGGAGACAAAGCCCTCTCCTGGCTTTTCTGCTTTTCAGCAACCCCGAGTTTGCAGTTTCTCATTGCCTGCGGGACAGACTGTGGGGCGAGTGTCTGCGGGTGGGGTGGGCGTCCTGGATCTTGCTCACACCGAATCCCCCGTGCCCAGCACAGCGCCTGCACCCAGCCGATGCTCGGTTAGCATCTACTTAATGAAGTGCAGTAACAGCTACCGGTTAGAGACCACTGCTACGTGACCAGCTCCGGGCCGCAAGCATGGGGAGGATGAAGCCATTTAACCCCCTCAATAGTTTTATGAGTTAGAGCCTGTTATCATCCCCATTCAACAGATGAGGGAACTGAGGCACAGAGAGGGAAAGTGACTTGCCCTGGGTCACACAGCCGAGAAGTGGCAGAGCTGACTCCTGCATTCAGGCACGATTTGGGGGAGCAGGAATGGGACCGTGCCTGAAAAGGTCCAGTCGCACCTTCTAGCTTCTCAGCTGTGTCCTCCGGACCACCTGCACCTGCCCAGCCCAGTGCAAGCCCCGCATGCAGCGGTGTTCTCCAGAGCGCCAGCAGGAGGCAGCAGAGAGCCCGAGTCCTGCCTCCTCTCTGCGAGAGAGGCCTTAGCTTCGGGACAGCCAGAAACTACAGGCGATGTGACCCTCACTCAGCGTGGTCGTGAGGATTAGTGACATGGCCATGTGCAATGCCACAAGCAAAGCACCTGACCAGCGCTGACTACTGGAGCGGTTGCCGACCCAGAGGCCAGGCAGCTGGGTTTGAATCCCGGGTCCTCATTCCTCTCGATACCTCAGTTTCCTCCTTTGTAAGATGGGGATGAGACTGGAATCCAGCTCATGGGGTGGCAGCGAGGATTAAATGGGTTAAGACGCGGCAGGCACATGCAGGGTCTGTGTGAGCGCTTGTTACTACTGTTAGTGGTGGGGCCATTGCTGTTCTTGCTCGGGGACACCCTGGCCACGTTCTCTCTGCCCTGGTTCCTACTATCCGGCTTGAGCACCCGGGCTCTGTCCCTGTCTGCCTCTCATGAACGTGCGCCCCCAAACAGAGGTGGGGTCGGGATCTGGCAAGTGCCAGGCAGGAGTCTAAGCCCACAGACGGGACAAAGATGGGCAAGACCTGGAGGGGATCCTTACAGAAAGAGAAACTGAGGTTGGGGGGGGGGGGGGGGGGGGGGGGCCCGCCCGACTGACGCCGGGGGGGGGGGGGGGGGGGGGGGGGGGGGGGTGCCCAAGCCCATCTGACTGACACCAGGGTGCAGCGGGGTCTGAGCTGCTTCCAAGTTGGGTGGGGTCTCAGTGGTGAGCAGCGAGTGTAGACAGAGAGAGGAAGGAAGAGACTGAGGAGAGAGGCAGGGAAATTCAGAGATGAGGTGGGGAGGGACAGACGGGGACCGGGAGAAACGGGCAGAGAGTCTGAAGCACCGTACCTGCGGGCCGCGCGTCGGGGGCCCGGGCGGGGGGCCCCGGGGTCTCCAGCGCAGGCGAGACGGAGAAGCGGGAGAAGCACAGGGGGGGGCCGGGCGGGGGGAGGAGGGGGAAATCCTCCGCCCACTCGAAACTGCCTCCTGGGGGCGGGGGGGGGGGGGGGAAGGAGTGTGAGAGAGGAGTGGTCAGACCCCCAGCTTCGGCTCTGCCCTCCGCCCTCGCCCGCTCATCAGGCCCCGCCCCATCTGCCTGCATCATCGCTCCGCCCCAAACCCGCCCACCGCCTAAGGCCCCGCCCACCCCTTGCTCCGCCTCTAGGCCCCGCCCCAAATCTTGCCCCTCCTCCAGGCCCCGCCCCGCCCCTCACCAAAGCCGCTGTCGTTGCTGGGAAACCCATCTCCGGGGGTGGCGGGGTGGGGAGGCGTCGGGGGCGCTGGGGGCGTTGACGGGTCCGTGTCCCCCTCGGGGGGGCCCTGGACGCTCAGTTCGTTGGTTGGCGTCTCCTGTGAAGGCAGATTAGGGGAGGCGAGAGGGGGCTAACCGTCACATCCCACCCGCTGCATCCCAGCAAACAACAAAACCCGCTAACATTTCTGAGGCTTCAGGCATCCCATTTACAAATGGCACTCCCGGGAGACGGGGCTGGGAGCCCGTAATCTGCCTTCGAAGCCTCAGGTCAGCTTTAACCCCACCCGGCCCCAGGCTCCTCCCCCGACTGCCAAGCCCCGCCCACACCTAAGCAGCCCACCGCAGGAATTCTCTCCTTGCTCCTTGACGGCGCTGCCTCCACGGGAGCCCCTAACCCAGTACTATCTGGTAAGTCCCGCCCCTTCTCCATGACCCCTACCTACCTCCGAGATCTTGGCCCCAGGCGTCCGAGTTCGGGTCCCAGAACTACCTGCCCCTAAGGTCTTCCAAACCCCTACCCCATCCTACGCACCTCCCGACCCTCCCCCATGCCCCCAAGCCCCGCTCTCTGAAGTACCCCAGCTCCCGCCCTCCAAGGCACCAGGCCCCAGCTCAGGACCCTGTTCTCGCTCATCTCAGGACTTCATCCCGGTATGCCCCGCCCCAGGCTCATCTAGACACGGCCCCAGGCCACAAGCACCACCCCATCCCCCCTTTTTCTCTGCAACGCTATCCTTCCAGACCCAGTTAGCCAACACAATCCTCAACCCCGTTCTCTAAGCCCCGCCCCAGCTCATTAGCTATGCCCATCCTTGAACCCACTCTACTACAAGTTGCGTCTCTTAAGCGCTACCTGCAGCCTCTCCACGGCCTGCCCCTAGCGGGTAAAATCCGCTCCATCCTCAACCGGCCCCTTAGCTTCTACCACCGCTAAAGCACCGGCCACACGCCCCGCCCCAAACTTCGCTAGGCTCCGCCCCCACGATCTAGGCCACGCCCCACCCCTCTCAACACTGTCTCCCTACCTCTCCAGGCTCCGCCCTCTCAGGTTTCTCTCTTTCCTTCCAGATCCGTTCTCACCCTCCAGGCCTCTCCCTCGCCCTCCAGCACCCTCCTTCATCTCAGGCCCCGTCACATCCTCCCCCAGGCTCCGCCCCCCCCCGGCCCCCCCCCCCCACCCAAGGCCCCATCCCTTCCTCCAGGCCCTGCCCCCACAAGGCCCCAGCTTCACACTCAAGGCCTCATCCTCTCCTCCAGGCCCCGCCCCTCCGCAGGCCCCGCCCCCACACGGCCTCATCCTCTCCTCCAGGCCCCGCCCCCACACTCCAGGCCTCCCATGTTCTCCAGGCCCCGCCCACCGAGGCCAGTCTTGCCAGCCCCGCCCTCCCCGCAGGCCCCGCCCACACACTCAAGGCCTCATCCCTCTTCCAGGCCCCGCCCTCCCAGCAGGCCCCGCCCCGCGCGGCGCGCGCACCTGGTCGAAGAGGTAGACGGTCACGTCCCCGTGGAAGGAGACCATCTTGCGCTTCCTCTCCAGCTCGCTGTCCTCGGGCTCGTCGGCCCCGCGCGGAGACTTGAGCAGCCCCCGCAGCGGGCGGGCCGCGTCCGCGTCGGCGCTGCTCACCACGACGGGCACCGGGGCTGCCCGCGCCCTCCCGGGGCCCCGCGGCCCCGCCGCCGCGCCCGCCGCCGCCTCGTCCTCCTCCTCGTCCTCGTCCTCGTCCTCCCCGTCCTCCTCCGCCGGCCCCGGCGCCCCCGCCCCGCCGGCCTCCCCGCCAGCCGCCCCGGCGTCCGCGCCCTCCCACGGGGGCCGCCGCGGGCCCGGCCCCGGGAACGGCGTGAGCGTGAGCGGCGGCAGCGCCAGCGAGAGCCGAGAGAGCTTGGCTGCGAGGGGAGAGAGCCGGTGAGCCCCCGGGGAAACTGAGGCACGCCCTCCCGTCCCACCGTGTGCCCTCAGGTCGTCTCAGGCCACAGTCTGGGCCTCAGTTTCCCCCCTCGTGACCCCGAAGGGCTGCACTGGGGCCCCTCTCCACGCACAGTGAGAGACACCTTCCCCTATGCAGTGCTGAACCCTCCATGGCTCCCCAGTGCCCACAGCACAAAGTCCCAACTTCGCCCCGCGGCCCACCAGGCCCGAGTGCCCTGGCCCTGCTGACCTCTCCAGGCTCTGTCCCCTCCTCCTTCTGGCTGGACCTCCATCCAGCCACGTGGGCCCCCTCCTGTTCCCTCACCTCTGAGCCTTTGCATGGGCTGTTCCCTCTGCATGGAACTTCCTTTTCCAACTCAAGTCCTGTTCCTCCTCCGGCTCTGTCTGGGCTTCCAGAGCCTTCAGAGATCTCCCAGGAGCTCAGGCCAGGCCACCCGCTCTGCACCCCACAGCACCCAGCTCCTCTCCTTGCCAGCAGATGATCTCAGCAGATAACTATATTTCTGTTATTAATGTCTGCCTTGCCACAGAACAGAGACTCAGTCGGGCACGTTCCAGCTGCATCCCCAAGCACCGAGCACACAGAAGTACTCAGTCAATATTTGTGGGATTAATAATTGAATGTTCCCTACTGTGTGATGTTGACCAAGGTACTTTCCTTCTCTGGCCCTGGATCGCCAGACAAAACTGGGGTGTCTAACCGTCTCCAGGCCCTCTCCCTGCCCTGATCACAGCCGGCTGGGAGGGAAGGACTTCAGGTCCCTGGAGGAGGAAACCTGGCTTCGAATCCCAAGCCTACCCTGCTTGCCTGCTGTGTGTCCCTGGGCAAGCAGATCCACCTCTCTGAGCCTCTGTTTCCTCACTGGTAAACGGACAGGGGCCACTCATTCGTCTATTAGTGCATAAGTGAACTTTGTGCCAGGCCCTGTGGGGGGCGATGGTGGGGATGAGAGGAGGGTCAGGGTGAGGAGGGAGAAAGATGGATGTGGACCAGGTCACTCTCCTCCTCTCAATCACTCTATTCCAGCTTCACTGGCCTTTTGCTAGTCCCTGAACAGGCCAAGTTAGTTCCCACCTCAGTGCCCTCTGTCTGAAACACCCATCCCCCAGATGTGCACCTGGCTCACTTCCTTCACATCTGCTCAAAAGTCACCTCCTCATTGAAGCCTTCCCTGACTATCCATCTCAGGGTGGGGAGACCATAGAGGGAACTATCAGGGGCTGTGGGTGCCCAGAGGGAGGACAGGATGACAGACTTTAGAAATCAGAAAGGCTTCCCAGGGAAGGGGAAATTTGAATGGGGTTTTGAAGGATGAGTAGGAGTTCACGGGGTTAAGAAAACAGGCTATTCCCAGACTCTTCTCACTCAGCAACACCGACCTCCTCCACCCCAGATCCTCTGGGGCATCTTAATTACTCATCCCCTGAGATTTTCCTGCTGCCCGGTGGTCTTTCCTGACGCAGACGGTTGCAAACTCCCCACAACAACTTTGAGGAAGTGGTAGCGTTGTAGGACCATGGGCTTTGAGGAAAGCAAGTTCTGGGCCCCGTCCCCTTCCTGACCTCTTCCTCCAGATCCTCAGGCTCCTGGTAAACGGAGACGATAACCTTTCCCTCGCGTGTGGCTGTGAGGTTGCAGGGCCTGGTCATGTACAACTTTCATCTCAGTATTTAAGGAAATCACGCCTCTGGGGGATTCCAGTGGAACCACAGTCCCTGTGGCCACATCGAAACAGGGCTCTTTATCTTTCCTCTCCGTTTATCTTCTCTCCAATCATCCTCTCCGTGTGACAGAACACTTCCTGTGTCCCTACCAACACTCAGCCTCCAGAACAGGCATTTCTACGGCTTTCAGGTCACCAGCACCACAGGGGGCCGGGCAGGGGCCGAGGATCCCTGGGTCCCCGCCTCGGGCAGCTCAGGGCTGGGCATCCAGGAGGCCGGGCACACTGGACAGATGCCTCAGCTGGTTGGCAAGTTCAGACCAGAGACCACACGCGGGCAGCTCAGCCCACAGACAGGCTTCCTCTGAATCAGTTTCAACCACAAAAACAGCCAGAACTCCAGTTTAAAAGGGAAAAGCGGCAGGTCTGGCAACACCAGGTGGGCATTCCCCAGTGGAACCGAGGAGTGGCCGCATTTTCTCCCCAGCTCCCACCCCACCTCTCCCAGCCGACTTCATTCATTCCCCAGTGCTGTCTGGCCCGCCATGGGCATCTGAGTTTGAGACCCCTGGTCTGGGCAAATCACAGTAATGAAAGCGGGGGCTTACGAATGCCAGGCCCTGGGCTACAGGCTTTGGAAGTCCTAACTCATTGAACTTCACCTCACGACAACCCTATGAGGGAGGTGCTCTCCTTGTTTATATTTGGCAGATGGGGAAACTGAGGCACAGAGAAGTAAGGTCATTTGTCCAAAGTCACAGAGCCAGGGAGGGCAAGAGCCAGGATTTGAGCCCGGGCGGTATGGCTCATCACCTGCCTGACCTGTCGGGCACCCAGGTGCCCAAGATGCTCCGCGGCCCCCCCGGACCTCGGAAGGAGCCAGCCTTGGCCCCCCACCGCGCCCCCCGTGCTCCCAGCAGCCTCCTCACCTTTGATCTGCTCGCTGTTCCCCTGAGGGGGTCCCAAGTCCAAGAACAGCCGTGGCATCTCGGGGCCCTTCCTCTCGGGCTTGGGGGGGTCCGCGTCGCCGCTGGGGGCCGTGTCTCCGCCGGCCCTGCTGTCGGGGGCCCCGGGCTCTCCCGCGGGGGCCGCCTCCGGCCTGGCTCTCTGGGGCGCCGGCTCCGGCCTCCTCGGCTGGGCTTCCACCGACGGCGGCTGGGGCCTCGTGCTGTCTGCCCATCCGGCCTTTGCGTCCACGCCGCTTCCGAGGCCGCCGCCGGGGGCCATCCCCGTGCCCGCTGGGGCTCGGCCCCCACTCCCGAGGTCCAGCCTCCCAGCCCCGGGGGCTCTCGGTGCCCCCCCAGTCTCGGGGGCTCTCCTCTCGGTCCCGGGTTCCAGCACCCCGCTCCTGGGGGCTGGGCCAGTGGGGCCAGGGGCTGTCTCCCCGCCGCTCCGGGGCCAGGCCGCGGCGCCGGGCGCGGGGGCTCTCTCCTGCGAGGTCTCTGGGGCCGGTCCCCCGATCGTGGGGGCTGGACCCCCACTCTCGGGCATCTTCTCCCAGGGCCCTGGGGCTTTCCGAGGCCCAGTCTCTGGCAGCCTCTCCATGTTCCTGGGGAGTTTCAGGCCCCCATTCTCTGATACCTTCTCCTCGATCTTTGGGGGTGTCAGCCCCCCATTCGCCAGCACTTTCTCTTCTCTCTCGGGGGACCTCAGCTCCCCATTCGCCAGCACTTTCTCCTCCCTCCTTGGGGGTGTCAGCTCCCCATTCGCCAGCACTTTCTCTTCTCTCTCTGGGGACCCCGGGCCCCCATTCTCCGCCACCGTCTCCTCGAGGCCCGGGGCTCTCTGTCCCCCGTTCTCCAACGCTGTCACCCCGTTCGCAGGGACGCTCAGGTCCTCGTTCGGCCTTGGGGCTTTCTTCCCGCTGCCCAGGACTGCAGGGTCCCTGCTCAGGCCCGGGGCTTTCTCTCTGTTCCCGGGGCCTCTCCCTGCCTTCCTGGGCCCCGTCTCGCGGGGGTGTCCCCCCTTCTCGCCCAGGAGGTTCCTTGTCACGTCCTCCCGCAGGGACATCAGCAGCTGCTCGGTGCTCACTTGAACTACGAAGGTCGGCTTCTCTCGGGTCCCCGGGGGACCCGGGTCTGGGGGTGGCCGGGGCGCTCCCGGGTCGGGGGGCTCGGGGGGAGCCCGCGGTCGAGGGACCCCTTCCTCCTCGGCCGCCCCCCCGCCTGGGAAGGCTCCCTCGGGGGAAAAAGGGGTCTCGGTCTCGTAGCCGCTGTCCCCCGGCTTGGGGCCCGGCGACGACAGGCCTGAGCCGGGACTGGCCACGGCCGAGGGGGGGTCGGGGGACACGGCCGGGTCCGAGGGGGCCCGGGGAGGTGGCGGCGGGGGGGGGGGGGGGGGGGGGGGCCCCCGCCCGGGGTACTGGGGCGCCGCCGCCCCCATGAGGGGGTCCAGAAACTCGGGGGGGGCCGAGGTGGGGGGGGCCAGGGGCAGGTCGGCCAGGGAGCCCCGCTCTGCCCGCAGGGAGGAGTCGTCCTCGGGGGCATGAGGGCAGCCGAGAGCAGGGTGGCCCCCCCAGCCGGCGACGGCGTCCCCCCGCTCGAGGGGCAGGCAGGAGCAGGCCCCCTCGCGGCTGCACAGAGGACAGGGCAGGGGCCCCCGGCGGCTGGGGCCACCCCCAAGGCTGCTGCTGGTCTCCCCGGGGGAGCTGCCCTCCTCCTCCTCCTCTTCCTCTTCGGCCCAGGGGGCGGCCCCCCGCTCCCCCAGCACCTCGGCAGGGTCTCCCGCCAGGGTCTCCCCGGCGCCCCGGCCCTCGGGGTCCCAGCCACTCAGGAGGAAGCTGCCTGACGCTGAGGACTGGGCGGGGAAGGGCCGGGGCGCAGGGAAGAGGGGGGAGGCCCAGGTCTCGGACACCAGCTGGGGGACCTCGGAGGGGGCCTGGGGGGCCTGGGGGGGAGGCACTCCTGGGTCCAGGGGGTCCCAGTCGTTGGGGAAGAGGGGCTCGGGTGGGGAGCCGTGCTCTTCGAGGCGGATGTAGTACTCGCTGCTCACCGAGGGGCTGCGGGCGCTGATGACGGGCAGCACGCTCGGCGTGGACAGCGCCTCGTAGAAGGGGTTGGAGGGGTTGGCATGGGGGGCCGGGGGTGCGGACGCCGGCTGCCAGGGGGGCGCCCCCCCGCCCCGGCCGGCCCCCCGCCGCGCCTTCTCCCACAGGCACTCAAGGTTGAGGCCACGGCTGCTCTCGGTGACCGTGAGCACGTCGTCGGGGTCGGCCCCGGGGAAGCCATCCAGGAGGGGGAAGGGCGAGGAGAGGGTCCCCGGGCGGGGCGCGCTGTGCTGCGGGGGCCAGGGCCAGGGGAAGGGGCCGTCCCGGGGTGGGGGCGGCGGAGGCGGGGGCCGCGGGGGCCGCTCAGAGAGCAGGTAGGTGAGCTGCAGCTGGAGATCAGAGGCCGAGGGGCGCTGCGCAGGCGGCCGCCAGCAGGACTGCAGGATATCGTACCTGGGGAGAGGGAGCGGCAAGAAAGAGGAGGACAGAGTCCCGGGGGGTGTCACTGGGGGCAGGCAGAGACCAAGAGAGAGGGGGACAGGGACCCAGAGAGAGGGGGACAGGGACCCAGAGAGAGGGGGACAGGGACCCAGACAGAGGGGGACAGGGACCCAGAGAGAAGGGGACAGGGACCCAGAGAGAGGGGGACAGGGACCCAGGGAGAGGGGGACAGGGACCTAGGGGACAAGGGAGACAAGCAAGCAGCAAGGGGTCTTCCAGGGTTGAATAAACCAGGGCTCAAACACCAGGTCTGCTCCTCCATGCCTCAGTTTCCCCCCTCCAAGTACCAGATGCTGGCCGAGGGATGGGGACGTGCCTGCTGGCTCTAGGGATGGTAGCGAGTGGGGAGTGAGATTGCGGCTGGGTGAAAAAGGAGGGGGAGTCCGGGGCCACGCTGGGGGGGTGGTCAGGGGTCCGAGCAGGCCCCCCCCGCCCTCACCAGTAGTCCGCGTAGGGCAGCTTGAGCCTCGGCCGGGCCAGCTTGACGTGCTGCTGGCGGACGACAAAGGCGAGGACCTCCTCGTCTGACAGGTGGCGGTAGGGCTGCGCCCCGAACTCAAAGAGCTCCCACAGGGTCACCCCCAGGGACCTGCGGGGAGCAGAGGGCAGAGGGAGGTCAGAGCCCCGCCCCGCCCCGCCCGGGGGCCGCCCCTCCGGGCCTCAGTTTCCCCACCCGCGGAGCCCCCGGCCCTCCCCGTGCCGGCGCCGCCGCCCCTGCGCCCGGCCGGCCCTCACCAGATGTTGCTCTCGCGGCTCTGGTCCACCACGAGGAAGCTCCCGTGCACCTCCCCGAGGAGCTCGGGCGCCGCCCAGCGCAGCGGGATCCACAGGCGCTCGGGGGTCAGGTAGTAGTCCTCCTGGGGGCGGGCCGGGCGGGGTCAGGCGGGTCGGGGCACCCCCCGCCCCCGCCCGGATGGAGGGCAGCCCGTACCTTGTAGTTGCTGTGGGCCAGCCCGTAGTCTCCGATGCGCACGGTGAGGTCGGAGGTCAGCAGGCAGTTGCGCAGGGCCAGGTCACTGGGGGCGAGCGGGGAGCGACGTGAGAAGGGGCGGCCTGCGCCCCATGCCTTGCCTCGCCTCGCCTCCGCCAGCCGTCCAGAATCCTCCCCTTCCCTCGCCTTTCCTCACTCCGCCTCCTCCTCCCGTTTCCTCCGCCTCGCGGGCCACCTCCCCTCCTGGCTCCTCCCCCTCCTGGCCCCTCCCTCTCCTCTGTGACCCCGCCTTCTCTCCTGACTCCTCCCTCTCCTCTGTGGCCCCGCCTCCTTTCCTAACTCCTCCCTCTCTTGGTTCCTCCCCTCCTCCCTCTCCCCTCCTGACTCCTCCCTCTCCTCACCCCTCCTCTTCTCCTGACTCCTCTCCTCTGTGACCCTTCCTCCCCTCCTGGAACCCCACCCCTGTGGCCTCGCCTCCTTCCCCTAAGTAGTGCCCCCTACACACACTCGTCCCCATGAGTGCTCCCCGTGGCTCCTCAGCCGCCACCTGTGCACGTAGTTGTGGGAGTGGAGGTGCGCCAGCCCGCGGGCGATCTCCAGGCCCATCCTCTGCAGTGTCCGCAGGTCTCGAGGGGGCAGCTCAGGGGACAGGCCCTCGGGGGGCCGCTGGGCCCGGAGGTAACGCTTCAGGTCCCCCTGGAAGGGAGGGCAGGGTGGGGTCAGCACCACCACCCCGTCCCCCGCACCCACACATCCAGCCACTCCAAGGCGAGGATGGGGGCGGCCTCTGCTCTCAGTGGGCATTCCCTCTGACCCTCAGTTTCCCCTGCTGCTTGGAGCAGGATAATAACAGAAGCCGCCTCTCCTGCTAGTTGGGTGCGCGCCACCTGCAGAGTGAGTGCTCCTGTACAGCAAACGCTGTTCCCGCGTGTCACACAGGTGTTGCCATGATGACGTCATTGCCAAAGATTTCTAGGACCCTAGGCTTCCCCCAGCCCACCCTGTCCAGCACCCCCTCCCCCCAGCCCCTCACCAGTTGACAGAACTCCATGATGAGCAGAAAGGGCAGTGTCTCCACACAGACTCCCAGGCACTGGAGGACATTGGGGTGCTGCAGGCTCCTGGGGGGGAGGTAGCTGGTCAGGAGACAGCGCTCGTCCCCCCCCCGCCCCCGTCCCCCCCCCCCCCCCCCCCAAGACGAAACTGTTGCTTCAACCGCCTTGGTCTCAGTTTCCCTTTGTCAGGGTCTCCCCCGGCACACACACACTCCTCCCCTGGCCCCCATCTCAGGACTGCCCCACTGTCCCCCAGTTCCGGGGCCAGGTCCCCAGGTGCCTCTTTGCCCCTCCTTCCTCCTCACCCCGCCCCCAGGCTTCCTTCCTGCCCCCTGATGCTCCCCCATCCTCTCTCCTCCCCAGCTTGAGCCTCCTCCTCGCCTCCTGGCCTCTCCTCCCTGCCTCCTCCTAGCCTCCCTGCCTCCGGGCTCTCCCTTTCAGTCTGTCCCTGACCTGCCACTCACGTGGCTCCCCAGCACCCCAGGACAAAGCCTGGCTCACTCCTCAGTCCTTCCTGCCCCTCTGGTGCCCACTGCCTTCCACAGGGTCCCCCTCTCACCCCGGTCTGCATCTCCCCAGACATGCAGGTGCCTGCTCAGGCTCCGGGCCTCTGAAGACCACACCGTCCCTTCACCCAGTGCTCCTTACCCCTCAGGCCTCGGCCTCGACATCATTTCCCCAAGAACCATCACTGCCCACCAACCCTGGGGCGCATACCCCTCCTTCAGCCTCACACTGTGGGTAAGAGAGGTCGGGGGTTTGAATCCTGTCTCCGCCTTTCCCAGGCGTGGGACCTCACAGAAGTCACTTCACCTCGCCCCACCTCAGTTTCCCTCATCTCTAAAATGGGGACAGTAACAGTTACTCCCTCATGCAGTCGTGGAATTTAATGAGATTGGAGAGGAGCTGGCACCCAGGAAAAGATCCTCTCGATTCTATTTTCACCTGTGGTTTGATTCTCATCTCGCCCTGCATTTTCACTGCGTTTTCCCGCCTCCTTGCCTTTGCAAGTGCTGTCGCCTCTGCCTGGAACACGCTTCCCACAATGCTTTGCATGACGCACCCCCCCCCCCCCCCCCCCCCATCCCATCGGAAGCTCCCGTGTCTCTGTCGCGTCCTGCCTTACTTCCTCATGGCGCTGAGGCTCTGATATTTTCGTTTTGAGACTTCTTTCTTCATTTATTTATTTATTGTGCATCTCCTCCACTAGGCGGTGAGCTCTATCTACCAGGACAAGGATATGGGGCTTTTTGTTCATGCGGCCATGTCCCCAGTGCCTAGACTAGTAGGTGCACCATAAAAATGTGCAGAATGAGGGGCCGGCCTGGTGGCATACTGGTTAAGTTGGCACTCTCTGTCTCGGCGGCCCTGGGTTCACGGGCTCAGATCCTGGGTGTGGACCTACACACCGATCATCAAGCCACACTGTGGCAGCGTCCCACATACAAAATAGAGGAAGATGGGCACAGATGTGAGCTCAGGGCCAGTCTTCCTCAACAACAACAACAACAAATTGTGCGGGATGAAGGATTTTACCCTGATACATGGCCTGGAGTCTGTGGGAAGATTCAAACATTCCGGGCTTGCAGCCCAGAGCCTGGCTCAGGGTAGGGGTGAAGCAAGTTATTTTCCCACTGGGGTCTGGTGGGAGGTAGGCGCCACTAATGGGCCGGGGGCACAGCGCCCAGCATGTGCTAGGGCTGGAACTCCCAATGTGGGAGGTTTGGGATGGAAGATACGGAAGGAAGCTTGGTTCACTGCACATCCACCAATCTGAGCCAGGGCCGGCCACTTCTGTTATCAAACCCTCCCAACAACCCTGCTAGGCAGGATGATGTTTCCCAGTCGATCCAGAGGAAACGGAGGCTCAGAGAAGTGAAGTGACTTGCCCCGGGTCACACAGCTGGGAACAGCAGCAGAGTTGGCATCTGATCTCACGTCTCTGGCTCGCTCAGCAAACATCTACCGAGGGCTGATGGCACTTGTGCTCGGGCCACAAGACAGACCCGGAGCTGCCACCGTAGTCCTGCCATCTCCAACAGACCTTTCTGTGAAGGTGGCAGTGTTCTAGACCCGAGCTGTCTAACACGGGAGCCACTGGCCCTATGCGGCTACTGAGCCATTGAAATGTGGCGAGTGTAGCTCAGGAACTGAATCTTTAATTAGATTTCATTTTATTTCACATAAATTTAAACAGCCCTAAGTGGCTAGCAGTTGCCAGCACGGGTCCAGAGAGAGAGAGGCAAATAAGCAAGTAAACAGACGACATGATGACAAGCGGGGAGACGTGTTATGACGAAAACACACGAGCTGATGTGCTGAGCGTCCCAGGGCCTCCTTCGGTGGGGGCGTGTCAGGGGAAACCTTTCTGAGCTGAGACCCGAGGAGGGGAAGGGAGCCCACCATCCAAAGCTGGGGGTGGGTGAGCCAGGAGTGGTATTCCAGACAGAGCGAACAGCAAGGACAAAGGCCCTGAGGCAGGGAAGAGGCTGATATGTGGAAGGGTCGGTGAGGGGTGACTGGGGCCAGGGGGCCAGTGGCAGGAAGGGAACAGGGTCAGGCGGTGCAGGGCCTGTGGGCCGTAGGAGGGAGTAGGACTTTGTCCTATGGGCAATGGGGAGCCATCGGAGGTTTTAGAGCAAGAGAGTGATAAGGCCCAATGTCTGTGTCTCTGGGATAAAGCCCACTTTACAACCTGATAAGGAGTCTCTGTATACACACCCTTTCTGTGACAGGGCACGGACTCTCTCACAAGGCACTTAGCCAGCGAATGTTGACCTAGTCCTTGTCTATAAGCCCTGAGAGGGGAGGGGAGACCGCGCAGGGGAGGGAGAGAGTCCTGCATTCCCTGACCTCCCAGTCCAGTGGGGACAGAGCCAAGGGCACACAGCTCCTCAATGGCCATTTGGAGCGCCTGCTCAGAACCCTGGTCTGTGATTCTGATGTGACCCTCCCTCACCCATGAGCAGGCCCTGAGGAAGGGGACCACCAAGATGTACCCAGTGCTTAACACAGGGTGACCTCACATCCTCCCAGCTGCCCTCCACATGAGGGCTTCCTGGCCTCACGTTCCAGATGAAGATACTGAGGGTCAGAATGGATAGCACATGGCTCAGCTTCTGTGCTCTCCCCTTGCCTTCATCATACTGCCTCTTGCTTCTGTCCCAAGGAAGAACCTGAGACTCAGAGAGGGAAATTCTCTTGACTGAGTGGCACAGCCAGGAAGAGGTGGATCCGGGATTCGAACCCAGGTTTGACCCCACGCTATACTTCTCGCATTCGTTACCTCCCTGAGGCGCAAACTCGGATATTTGGGCCTCGAGGGCCCACGTCCACCGAGAAGTCCCGGTACCTGTACGGCTGTGCTTCCGAGATGAACTTGCGCTGCTCGAGGGGCCCCGCGCTGGCTCGGAGCTCCTTCACCACCACCTGGGCTGGGGTGTAGTCGGAGAAAATCTCTCCCAGGATCACCTGGTCAAGGGGGACCGGGGAGTCAGCGCGTGCGGTTTCCCCAGCCCTGTCCCCTGGCACCACATCCGCCCCACCGCAGGACTCCCAACCTCCCCCCCTTCGCAGCATCTCCCTTCCTAGCCCACCTCCCTCATCCCCCAGCAGACGCGAGGTGAGAGACTCACAGGCCCAGAGTCCGATGGACGCAGGGACGGATGGAAGGATGGACAGACTGACGCGTGGAGAGCCGGGTGGCGACGGAGTGGTCAATGGAGTGAGGAGGGAGGCGCTGACCGACAGATGTGGGGGGGTGGCGGGGGTGGGAGCGGGTGAGAGGTGGACAGGAAGGGTGGGCTGAGGGGGCCGGGGGACAGATGAGACGTGGTGGGAGCAGGGGGATGGACACAGGACAGGAGCACAGCCCCGGAATGTACGGACGCCCCTGCCTCCCACCCCCTGCCCCACTCACCTTCCCAAACCAGCCACTTCCAATCTCTTGTAGGTAGCTGAGGTGCTGGCGGCTAAGGCCCAGGGGGGTGGTCATGTCTGGGGGGGAAAGAGGGAGGCCCCTGAGCCTCTCTCCCCTCCCAGTGCCCCCAGCACCCGCCAACTCAGTGGGGACTGAGGGGAAAGCAGACACCAATCTCTTCTCCTTGGCTTCTCCCCAACATTCCCTGATGGGACGGCAGCCTCCTCATTGGCTGCCCACAAGCTTCCAGCGTCCAATCTGTCCTGCCCTTTGCTGTCCCAAGATCCTGTGACGTGACCTCAGCCTGCCACTGGCTGTCTCTGAGATTGAGATCCAGGATGACCTCACCATGGACTGCCCCACAAGAATTCCCAGAGCTGGTTTCAGATTAAGGGATCGCTTCCACCAAGATGATCTCTGACTCCCTATGGGCTGCTTCCAAGATTCTGCGGCTCCCATCTCTGCCTTTCCCCTCGGCCGCCCGGGGCCTCAGCTCCCTGGCCCCTGAGGGGAGACTCTCGGGGCCTTCCATCCCATCCCTGGGGCCGTGGGGTCCTCGTCAAGGTGCCGGGCAGTACCTGAGTGTGAAGGCTGCGGGGCAGGCATCGGCAGGGAGACCTCGGCCAGCGGGAGAATGTAGACATCAGGCAGCGACTGTGAGGAGGAGGTCTCCTCCGCTGGCGGAGTGTACTCCCCGGAGCAATCCTCCCCTTCAGGGTTCTCAAACTCCTGGGGCCGGGAGGGGTGAGAGGTGGAAGAACATAGGGCTGAGACATGCCATCGTCCTTTTTGTCATAACTGTCCCCCAATCCCAGCCCAATTTCCATCCCAAGACTCCGGGTCTTGCCATAACTTCAGGCCCAAAGGTGCTCTGGGGCTTACTGCCCCCTCCCCCACCAACCACCTGGGTCGGGGAAAATGCCTTGCTGGAATCTTCCTCCCCACCTGGAATCCCCTCATGCGCCTCACCTTGAAGCCAACATCACCCCGTTTGCAGCACAGACAGGTGAGGAGGAGGAAGATGAAGGCCAGCAGGCCCGAGCAGGAAATGAGGACCACGGCGTAGGGAGGAGCCAGAGGGGCCCGGCCCGGGGCGAATCCATCTGTGGGCACAGGGCTGGGCTGGGGTCCTGGCTTCAAGCCCCAGGCTCCCAGAGTCAAGCCCCTCCCATCCTGGCCAGTTTTGACTACAACTCCCATGATGCTCTGCAACCAGGGGCCCCTTGGCAGAGGAGCCAGATGGCCCAGGGCATTGTGGGAGTTGCAGTTTGGGGCCTTCTCAGGTGGCTGGGTTGGGGGTGGGGTCCCTCCTCTCGCTCCAAGCTGGGACCACCCCCCACCTCCATCCCGTCACCTCACCCCAGGCTCGGAGGAATTCCAGTGAGGATTGAGGGGAGGAGGAGTCATAGTGGAGGCTGGAGCTCTCAGAATTTAAAATACGCTCCCACGGACAGCCTCAGTACCCCCTATTTGGGGAAGAGGTTGACCCTCCAACTGCAGGCTGGGAGAAGATTCTTGCCCCGTGCGGGAGTCCCCTAGCTAGGGGGCTTGAGACCTGTCTCTTTTAGGGACGTTTGGAGCACACATATGTCCTCTGTCCCCAGCGCAAGCCCCCGAGAAGGCAACTCCGCAAGCCCTGGTCTCCCCCAAAGCGAGAGACAGCCTCCTGTGCTGTGACCCCCTTGGAAACGCTATTCCTCCCGTCTGCCCCCAATCCTCCCAGAGGCCCTGTCCTTCCCTGGCTCCCTGCACACACCTGCACGCACACATGCGTGTGCACACACACACACATGTTGCCCAAACGGACCCCTCCCCACCCAGCCCCCAGCCTTCCTCCCACAGGCCCTGCCGACAGAGGCACCATCCCCGCGGCTCCTCGGGCCTGGCTTGGTTGCAGGAAGACGCGCACACAGGTGATGGAGTCGGAGCCCCGCAGACGGACCCCCAGGCAGGCCAGGGTGGGGGTGGGAGCCGCTGGACAGCCGGATGGCCCGACAGACTCACCGGGGTGGGCCGGGGACGCCAGGCAGCCGGAGGCGGAGACGGCCGCGAGGAGGATGAGGGCGCCGGGGGCAGGCATCTTGTCGAGGATGGAAGGGAGGTGGAGGTGGTGGCGGCTGGGGAGGAGGGGGGGGCGGGCCCTCAGCCCCCAGCCATGGGGACCCGCACGACCCTGGCCTCCTCCCGGCCCAGGAGAGGGGCACGAGACGCAGGACAGGGGGAGGGAGGGGCTGCTTAGTGGCTCAGGTACCCCCCTCCCCCTCTTTGAAGGGACAGACAGATGAAGGGATGGAGAGGCAGACAGAGGAGAGGAGCTGGGGAACCGGGGTTGCTGGGGTGGGGGGGGGGGGGGGGGGGGGGGGGGGGGAAGAATGAGGGCCCCGCCCCCGAGGGCAGCCGGGATTGGGGGAGCAGAGAGCCTGTCAGAGGAAGGGTAGGAGGAGGGAGGATGGAGGGAGGATGGAGCGTCGTCATGGCAACTGGCTCCCCAGTAGCATTGGCTGCCAGGAGGGAGGGGAGGGGATGGGACAGACAGGGACCAGCAGACCCTTGTGGGGGGCGTGCAGGGCCCAGAGTGCCTGGCCCAGACACTGCTGTGACATGCCACCAGCATGGACACGTGTGCTCCACGCCAAGATGCAGATGTCAGGCAGGCACACACAGCCCACACACGACTGATACACATCGCAGAGACCCTCAGAGACAAGCACATCACATACAAAGGTGGACAGCCATCGGCAGACGGGGACACGTCCACGTCACACACAAAGACGCAGGGACGACGAGCTGCACTGGGAACGCACAGGCAGGCCGGCCCCCGGCACAGATGCACCCGGCCACGCAGGAACCACGCAAAGCCTCACAAAGACCCACACACGCCACAGACAAAGTAAGCCCCAAATCCACAGACGCGCACGCCACAGACAAAGATCCACGCGGACACCACGGCGACATACCGAGGGACACAATCACGAACACAGACATTCCACAGACAAATGGGCAACAAAGAATCCCCACAGACACAAGATTCACATACACAGAGACACACAGACACACACATCACACCAGTACAGACACTATTTGCACATAGACACACACATGACATACACTAACATGGACACATGTATCACATGCACAAATGTACGCAGACACATAGCAGATACATAGATATGCGCATCACATACACAAATACACACACACAGACACAGGTACATACAAGATACACACAGCTCTCACATAGACACACATTTCACTCACATGAATACACACAGACACACGTGATATGCACAGATGCACATAGACAGGCACAACTCACACCTGGATACAGACACACACAACACATTCAGAGAATCACACAGGCATACAAAGCTACACAAATCACATTAAAAAAATACACATACATACAGCACACTGATGCATACAGATGCATACATAAAAGTGTACACAGGCACAGACATTATCCATACAGGGACACGCAGACACACAACACAGACACATACAACACAAAGATACACACATCACATACCTAAACACACAGGGACACACACATCACAATGTACACACACATCCTACAAGGTTACGAACATCACCCACCATAGGCACCCATCACATAGATAGATACACCAGGTGGGCACAGTTAGACACACCAAGATGCAGACACGCACTACACACACAAAGACACAGGCACACATCACAAATACCCACATTTCCTAGGACGTTACACAGCCAGTACACAGCCATAGACACTTGCCTCATACAAAAGATAGATAAGCATAGTTTATTTTATTTATTTATTCTTGTGAGCTTTTGCTCTGCACCAGTCGTTGTTCTCAGCGCTTTACACATTTTACTTTTTAACCCTCACAACAGCCCTCTGAGACAGGCGGTTGTATCATCCCCATCGCACAGATGAGGAAACTGAGGCACAGCGAGGTGCAGTCACCTGCCCCAAGGCACACAGCAGGGAAGTGGCAGAGCGGGGACGGGAACTCGGTCCGTCAGGGACTCAGACAAAACACACAAGGACGCACACATCACGTGCCAGGCCGCCGCCGTCTCGGGGTCCCCCCCATCCCCCAGCATCCCGAGCTGCAGACTCACCGGAAGCACGGACGCCCACCGCACGCGCGGACGTCTCCGCCGTCCCCGAGCAGCCGCGCTGCGTCCCTCCCGGGGGAGGCGGGGCGGGAGCTGCGCATCCCCGACGCAGCCTCGTTACACACCGCGGAGGCGACCCTCCCCCCCGCCCCCGCCCCCGCCCCCGCCCCCCAGCAGGGGTCCAAGACCCCCGGACTCCAAAACGCGCAGCCGTGACTCAGGGCGCAATCAGGACCGGAGCTCACAACCCCCGCAACACACAGCCCTCCTCATCAGGGACCCCAGGGGAGGGGGAGGGAGCTGCCTCTCGGGGGTCTCATTGGAGAAACTGAGGCAGGTTCGTCGCGGGAGGAGGGGTGGGAGGGAGCGGGTGCCGGGACCATGGCTGCAGGATGGACTGACCATTACGCAGGGGGAGAGAACGGAATGGGGGGTGGTGGGGGATGCGCGTGAGCAAAGATGCAATTAGCTGCCCCCGTGGCTGAAGGGCACAGGACTTGGCGGAAGCAGAGGCTTATGGGAAGTGTAGTCCCATCCCTGAGACTTGTGGGAAGTGTAGTTCTGGTTCCTCCAGAAGGGAGGCTCGGGTTCAGCGCATTCCCCGGGAGGAAGCAGCGGCTAGATGAGGATCCCAAGAGCCTGGAGGTCGCTAACTGGGCGTCTGGAAGAGATGTGGGCAGATGCTCAGGGAGCGGCGCAGGCGGGGTTACAGTCCTAACTCTGTCCCAGGCTGGCTATGTGTTCATTTATTCACTCAACAAACACATTAAACTCCTGCTGTGTGCTTAGCCAGGCCCTGTGCCAGCAGCTGGACGTGTAGCAGGGAACAAGTCAACCGGGTTCCCTGCCCTTCGTGGGTGGGGATGTCACAGGGGCTTACAGAAGCTCTGCTAGAGGGTTTCAAACTATGAGCACTGAGCCGAGGTGTGACGTCAAGCTTGTGGGTTGTGACCAGAGCTTTTTGGAAAATAGAATAAGCTAGAACGTAGCAGAGTGCGTGCTCGTGGTAGGGGAAATAACCATGTATGGAACTTTTATTTCTGATAGGTTCCTTCTCTGAAACCCTGGGGGCCAGACGTGGCCTGGATTGGGGAATTTTTAGATTGTAATAACTCATAGGACCATATGCTGTGTATTCTGAACGGCCGCAGTGTGGTCTGGCTGTTCACTTTACTATTTCTGGGGTGAGATCTACCAACGGTCCCACTGAGGAGGATAAATAATTTAAGACTGTGTGTCTGTTTGGATCAAGTTCTGCCCCCAAACTTATAATAAAACTTTTTTCCAGAGCTTTATTGATTTCAAAACTGTGGGCCTGTGTCATCGGGGTCTCAAAGTGTGGTTCAGGGTCCCCTAGGGGTCCCAGAGACCCTGTCAGGGGATCCCAGAGGTCAAAAGTATTTTCATACGAATGCTGAGGTGTGACCGGCCTCATATATCCTGAATGTACGCTGGAATTTTCCAGAAGCTACACAGCGTGCAATATCATGACCAAATGCAGAAGCAGCTACAAGGATCTGCGGTCGGGCCAGATGTTAGAGATTTGCAAAATGGTAAAAACAGAGCCACACTTCCCACTAGGTTTTTTTGTTGTTTGGAAAAATTCTTTCTATTCAAATAGATTTATATGTTTAGGTGTATAGTAATGGGGTTATTAATGTTATTTTAAAATGCATTAATAAGCAAATATTTAAAAAATTTATCAGTTTGCATTTCTAACGTGGTAAATATCGATAGACGTAACCCACATAAATAATAGCCCTTTTGGGTCCTTAATAATTTTAAGAGTGTAAAGGCTTGAGAATTGCTGCTTGTGTTTATGTGTGTGTCTCGATCACAGTATTTTTTTTTTTTTTACTGTGTGTCACAGTAAAAACTGAAACGAGAGAACACAGTAAAAACTGAAATACTGTCTGAGGGAAAGTGACATGAAACTGAGGTCCCAGGGGATTCAGCCTGAGGAAAGGAGAGGGAACAGCGTGTCGGGCAGAGAGAACTGTGCATGCAAAGAGGAAGATAGGAAGTGGCTGTTGAGGCCATGAAATGAGCACAAATATTTAGTTTGCTCTCATTGTAGGTCAGGTGCTGATGCGCACCCCTCCTCACGGAGCCCCGCCTACTGGGGGAGCTAGCCAATGGACAAACCGTCACACAAACAGACATGCAACTTCAAAGAGGGCCAAACGCAATGAGGAGCGGATGGAGGGGCTGTGCTTTAGGCTGGGGGAGGAGCCGAGGGGAAGGCTTTTCCGGAAAGGTGAAAGTGAAGTCCACACCTGAGAGGGGAAAGAAAGAGGCAGGATGAGAGCAGGGCAAAGAAGACTAGGGCAGAGGGAATAGCACTGGGGGTGGCTCTGAGGCTGGACACTGCTTGCAGCATCAAGAAGTGGCTAGGGAGCTGGTGTGGCTGGGTGCGAATGGGTAGGGAGGCGGCGACGTGAGTAAGGTCAGATAGGCGAGCAGGGGCCGGCTCAGTGGGCCCAATGGTGAGGAGTCTGGGTTTATTCTCAGCCAGTGAGGAGCTATCCAAGAGTTCGCACCTGAGGGAGACAGGATCTGACTTCGGTGCTAACAGGCTCCCTCTGCCTGTGATGTGGGGAAAGACAGGGCAGAAGCCAGGGAGGAGGAGGCGACTTCGATGGTCCAGGTGAACATGGTGGCAGCCCCAGCTGGCGACTGGCCACGGAGGTGGACAGGAGCACATGGCTGCAGGGCAATAACACGTGTTGACGAGGACGTGAGAAATCGGAATCCTCATACGCTGCTGGTGGGAATAGTGCAGTCCCTTTGGAAAACAGTCTGGCTGTTCCTCAAAAAGTCAAACACAGGATTGCCACGTGGTCCAGCAATTCCGCTCCTCGGTATCTACCCAAGAGAAATGACAGCAGGTGTCCACACCAACATCTGTGCATGAATATTCATGGCAGAATTATTCGTAATACCCAAAATGTGGAAGCAACTGAAACTTCTATCGTCGATGATGGGTAACCCGAACTTGGTCGATCCATGCAGTGGAATATTATTCAGCCACCAAAAGGAATGAGTCAGTGAGAGACGCTACGACATGGATGAACCTTGAAAACATCATGCTGAGTGCAAGAAGCCAGACACAAAAGGCCACATGTCGTAGGATTCCGTTTATAGGAAACGCCCAGAAGAGGCAAATCAGACAGAAAGCAGATCAGTGCTTGCCGTGGGATGGGGGAGAGAGAAGGGATTTCTTATCGGGGTGCTGAAAATATTCTAAAACCGTTCTTGATGATGCCTGCAAACTCGGTGAATATATTAAAAATCACTGACTTGTACAATTTAAGTGCGTGAATTGTATGGCGTGTGAATTCTATCTCGATACAGCTGTTGAAAAATTACCTCCGGGTATGTCTTGGTGGGAGACCGTGCTGGTCTTCCGTTCAGGCACCAGGGCTGAGGGAGAAGGAAGTGTCTAGAATGCTTACGGGGGTGTAGACAGCTGGATAGACGGAGGGGCCTTCTGCCAACATCACTTGTGCGAAGCACTCCGCAAGTTTGCTGGTTAGAAGGAATATCAATATGATTGCTGTTCTTGTGGAGATCTTGAGAAAGCTTGAATCCGATCCTGTCGCTCATCTGCTCAGAACTCTCCCTCGGCTCCCATCTTTCTTGGAGTGAGAGCAAAGTCCTCACTGTGGTCCCCAAGGCCTTACAAGATCGTTCCCTCCCTCCCCATTTCCCCCTCTGAACAAACTCCTGCCCTCTCTGCCCCACTCTTCACAAGCTCTGCCCACACTGCCCTCCTCCCACTGCCCCGCCTCAGTGTTCTAAGCATAGTGTGACCTCAGGGCCTTTGCACTGGCTGTTCCCTCTTCCTTGATATCCACATGGCTCCTTCCTCACCTCTGTTAGGTCAAAGCTCCAATGTCACCTCCTCAGTGAAGCCCTCCCTGATCACTTTCTTAATAACTGCATCCCCCTCGCTGTCTCACCAATGGAATCCCTGTTTTTTCCTCCATCACCACGTGACACACTAGCTCTTTCCTTTCTTTGCTTTGGTGATTGTCGTCTCTCCCAGTGGAGCCCTGTGAGGGCAGAGGTCTGTCTCTCCTCTCAGTGCCACCAGAGTTCCTGGCACAATAAATATTTGCTGAATGAGGGACGGAAGTCGAGGTAATTTCCTGTCGAAGCATTTGCGGCCCGATCAAAGCCACGCCCCTCCTCAGTCACTCAAGGGTGGCCCACTTGACCGTCCATCGGGGAGAGGAAGGCGAGCAGGGTGTGGTGGGAACCCAGGAGGGCACCTTGCGCTCAGCTGGGATCGCTTGAAGAGAAGCTTCCAGAGAGGGCGACGTTTGGGCTCAGGTGTGACAAGGACAGGGGCGAGGCTGAGGCTGGAGGTGGGAAGTGAAGGAGGGAGGGCATCCCAGGCCGGGGGGATGGAGTGCACAAAGGCCCAGGGGTGTGAAAGAGCTTAGAACATCCAGGAAACTTCCAGCTGGCCCACGCACTGCCTTCCAGCTCAGTGACTGGGGCCCCACACCTCCCGGTCCTGGCTGACTCCTGTCTTTTTCTCACACCCCCACATCCCAGCCATCAGCTGGCTCTGCTTTCACAATATTCCCAGAGCCTGACCACCTCGCACCACCTCTGCTCCTGTCATCACCGTTTGCTTGGACTATTGCAGTAGCCTGACTGGTCATCTCCCTACTTGCTCCACCCCCGGTCTCTTCCTGTCTCGGCAGCCAGGGAAGCCTGTTAACACCTAAGTCAATGTCCATCCCTCCTCTGTTCCCAACCCTCCCATGGCTCCCATCTCACCCAGAGGAAAAGCCAAAGTGCTTCCCATGGCCCACAAGGCTCTAGTTATCTGCCCCCCAGTATTCCTCTCCCCTCCTCTCTGGCCCTCTCCCCTCCTCTCTGGCCCTCTTCCCCTCGCTCGTCCCCATCCATCCATGCAGGCCTCATTCCTGTTCTTTTGAACACACTGTGTAAACAGGAAGCTGCCCCAGGGCCTTTGCACCAACTGTTTTTCTCTAGGAAATGCCTTTTCCACAGATCTCCCCCTGGCTGACATCCTTGCTTCCATCAGGCCTGTGCCCACACGTGGCCTTTCCAGAGCAGCCTTCCCCGGCCACCAAAGCTGGGGCCCCAAGTGTCGCCTTCTCTGGGCCCTGAGCCTGTTTCATTTTTCTTCAATGTGTTTAGCTCTACCTGACATTAGGATACACGTTATTTCTGGAGCCTTGAGGGCAGGATCTGTGACTGTCTTGTTTCTAGTTCTTTCCCCGGCACCTGCACACAGAAGGCACTCAAGAACTGTGTGTCCAGGGATTGGGGTGACAGGGGGAGGGGCCCAAGCAGGCCTGAAGGCAGCACCCAAGGGCTGTGCCACCAAATCCAGGTCTGTCCACCTGTTCTTTATCTAGAGGAGAGAGAGAGACATCTGTGCAAACCTGTCTGCAGAATCTGCAGCAACTTCTCCCCGACCCGGGCACTCTGTCTCCATCATTTCTTTATTTGTCTTTGATCATTACTTGTGTAAGAGCCACGAAAGTTGGAGGCCACCTCAGTGTTTATCAGTATGGAGTGGGTGAATGATCAGGGCTGCATCCATCCTATGAAATATTATACAGCTGTTAAAAAGAATGAGAAAGACCACAGACTGGCAGAGAAAGAGCTCTTTGTCGACTCAAAAAACCAACTCGCAGAATGATAAGTACAGTGTGATACTACTTACAAAGCAAAGAAATAGAAAGCAACAACCATCCAAAGCTGCTTTTTGAGGCACATACGTATCCATGCTCAGAAACACGTACTCAAACATATAAAACAAACTTATACTAGCAAAGTTGGGGGTAGGCATGAAATGTGAGGTCTGTATCATTTGAATTTTTTTTTTTTTGAGGAAGATTAGCCCTGAGCTAACTGCTGCCAGTCCTCCTCTTTTTGCTGAGGAAGACTGGCCCTGAGCTGACACCCGTGCCCATCTTCCTCTACTTTATATGTGGGACACCTACCACAGCATGGCGTGCCAAGCGGTGCCATGTCCGCACCCGGGATCCGAACCAGTGAACTCTGGGCCACCGAAGCAGAACGAGCACTTAACCGCTGTGCCACTGGGCCGGCCCCCTGCACTGGCTCTGATAGTACTTGTATCCCCAGAATCTAGCTCCATAAATATTTGTTGAACAAATGAATGACACGCTCTTGAACTGTTGTTTAAAAGATAACAGCTTCTCCATCCATCTTCCTAGAAGTTCTCCTCTGTGAACTCACCTAACTCTGGTTCAAGGGTTCTTAGTCTCAAAAGGTTTACAGACAGAATTCACCCGGTCCTTGAACTTGGATAATAAAAAGAAAATCGCATCCTTCTTTTCACAAATCTCCAACTAAAATCTAGCCTTTTGTTCCATTTTGTGGTGGGTTGTATTTTCTGAAGAGGACCCCAACCGCATCTCCCATTCCACACGCCCTTCCAGCCTTTTCTGTTCTCCACTGGGAGAAGAACACTGTACCTCGAGCCCTTGAACGTGGGGGACACTTCAGACAATAGGATTCAGCGGAAGTGATGCTGTGTGAGTTTTGAGCGTAGGTCATAGAAATGCCGTGCACGTCTGCCTTGTTCTCTTGGGGCAAACTCTCTCAGAACTCAACCTTGGGGCTGGCCCGGTGGTGTAATGGTTCAGGTCTCATGCTCCGCTTCAGCGGCCCAGGGTTCAAGGGAGCTTGGGCGCAGACCCGTACACCGCTCATTGAGCCATGCTGTGTGTGGCGTCCCACAAGATGGGCACGGATGTTAGCTCAGGGCCAATCTTCCTCAAAAAAAAAAAAAAAAAAAGAATTCAACCTGCACGCTCTGAGGAAGTCCAAGAGTCCACAGGGAAGACCACATGGAAAGGACCAAGGTTCTCCACCCCCCAACCCCAGCTGGGTGGCTAGCCAACAGTCAGCACCAGCTTGCCAGCCGGGTGACTGAGCCATCTTGAAAGTGGGTCCCCCAGCTCCCGGAGGGGCTGTCTCAGTTGCTTCATGGATCAAAGATGAGCTGTGTCCTCTGAGCTCCACCAAAATTGCAAATTCCAGAGCAAAAGAAATTATTGCTGTCGTTTTAAGCCACTAAGTTTTGCAGTCTGGTGCACAGCAGTGGATAACGCGTGCAATTAGGAATGTGGGGAGTGCGCCACAGCACATGAGCAACGCCTGTGACCCTGTTTATCCTGGAATCTATTATTCTGGCGAGAGAAATCACAGTTATTGCAAATCACATCACAGTGGTCGAAGATATTTTAAATGTTTACCCTTCTCACAGCTTGGAAATGACAGTAGCTACTAGACCCTACTGCTAGATCTTGTTATTTAATATGTTCACAAAGAAGAGTATACAGTGTAACAAAAACGAATCCTTTAAATATTTTGATCACTGTGTTTCACTTGGTTTCTTTCGGAATCCTACGAATTTCCTTTCATGCACGTAAACGTTCTTTCAGAAGGCATTGTCAAAGGATCATTTTCAAAAAACAGTTAAAGACGGGATCCGTACAAATACACAGCAAGCACGTCGGAGATTTATGTGACGCGTTGATGAGGGAACCAGGAGAGTGACAGACTCGCTCACGGGAGGATGTGAGAGACCGATGGGTAGACAGGCAGTCAGTGAAAGAGAGAATTCCAGAATGAGACGCTGGAGTTGGAGACCAAAACAGTTAACGACCTCTGGGACAACAGCTGTGGGGATTGTCTTTCTACCTGAAAAACAATCATTTCAGTGTTACGATTTTAAGCAACTAGCATCGAACTTTGGGGAGTGGGGTCCCTTCATCAGTAATAAGCAGTAAGTCAAGCAAAGGTACATTCCACGAGAATAGAGGCTGGTGAACTACAGCCCGCTGGCCAAGTCCGGCCCACTGCTTGTTTTTATAAATAAAGTTTTATCGGAACACAGCCGTGCCCACTTGTTTGTGTATTGTCCATGGCTCTTTTCCACGACAACAGAGTTGAGTAGCTGTGATGGACACCATCTGGCTGCAAAGCCTAAAATATTTATCTGGCCCTTTACAGACAAAAAGTCACCTATCCATACCTAGAACGTCGGATGAGCCCTGGGTGGGCCTGGTAGTGACCCAGGGCTGCGCTCTCCGATATGGTAGCCACCAGTCGCTTAGCCATTTAGATTTGATTCCATTGCGCAGGAGGCCACACACAGACGTGGACACTAGGCAGCGGGAGCTCCCGGGGGCCATCTTGAAGGCTGCCTGCTGCAATCCGGGACCCATCTCACATGGGCTTGAAATAAGTAACTAGCATCCAGCCCCGGTCCTCTGTGACGCCCAACTTAGCTTTCAAAGCGGTGGCTGAAATGGGCCCCGCTGGCTGGTGACACTCTGAGAGCCCCGGGGGGACCACACTGCTCTGTTCCCTGTGAGCTCGCTGCCCTTTATCCGTCCACCTGGTCGTCCCCAGGTCACCCTCTGGCTTTGTGCTCCTGTGTTTGCACATCTGCTATTAATCAAAATGAGACAAACACTCTGCACGCTTTGAGTGCAGAGAATAACAAGTTGTGGGTTTTATTATACCCTCAGCAGAAAGGGAGAAGTGGGGCATGCACGCTGATGATCCTCCGTTGGCTTGACAAAAGCATCTCCTAAGTACGTCTTTTAGGAATTCAGAGCTGGCGGTTAAACTATGATCACCAGATACAGGAAGTCAAGGGCGTGATCACCATGGGGGTGGGGTGGGGGCACAAGGGCCCCAACTTTTTTATTTTTCAGGCAGGCTGCTGGATAATTGATGTGCCCACTTAGAATTAATTCATCAAGCCATACACTTCTGAAATGTGTTCTTGTATATGGACGTCGTCATCCAATAAAAAAGTTTTAAAAAATCTTATTTCCAGGGAAGCAAATTATCTAATAGGATAACTAATCAGTGTCTCAGGCTTTTTAGAAACCGAATTGCCTGGTGGTTCAGAAGCTGGGCTGTCTGCGTTTGAATCCCAGCTGTGCCACCCAGGCTGTGTGGCTTTGGGCAAGTTACTTAACCTCTCTGACCCTCCAGTTGTACATCTATGAAATGAAGATAACACCTGCTGGGCAAAACTGCCTGAGATCAAAGAGAGTAAAGCACTCAGTGGAACAGTTGTCACAGAGCAGATGGTCAACATATGTTTCTATTGTTGTCTTTGCCACAGATGTGAGGAATGGATAAAGAAACAGAAAATGTGGAACGGCTATGCCGACAGAAAATGCGCAAAGGACGTGAGCAGATGAGTCACAAGGCAGAACTACAGTGGATTACAAACTTGTGGAAAAGCATTTATCTCTTTATAAACTTTCTCTCTCTCTCTCTTTTTTTTTTTTTTTTTTGAGGAAGATTAGCCCTGAGCTAACATCTGCTGCCAATCCTCCTCTTTTTGCTGAGGAAGACTGGCCCTGAGCTACCATCCGTGCCCATCTTCCTCTACTTTATACATGGGACGCCTACCACAGCATGGCTTGCCATGGGGTGCCATGTCCGCACCCAGGATCCGAACTGGCGAACCCCGGGCCACCAAAGCTGAACATGCGAACTTAACTGCTGCGCCACTGGGCTGGCCCCTATAAACTCTCTTAATAGTAGGTCTCACCCTCTGAAATGACCTCCATCCAGCTCCCGTCCCCTCACCCACGAGAACGAGTCTATTATTTTGTTCATTGCCGCATCCTCTGCGTCTGGAACAGCATCAACCACGTAGCAGGTGCACAATAATATTTTTGACTCAATGAATAAATATATAAATGAAAATGAGACTCAACTTTTCACTTACCCCTTAGTAAAGCTCTAATAAAACGATAAGATTCAGTGATCTCGAGGATGTGTTAAGACAAATCCTGCCACACTGTGCTTATTGTGAATGAGGGGCGATTATTTTAATCTTTCTAGAAACTGACTTGGTATGCTTACCCAGTTTCCAGGACTCTATGCTAAGGAAATAACATAAAATCTGCATGAAAGTTTATGCACAAAGATTTTCTCTATTGCATTATTTGTAACAGGAAAAAAAACCCAAGTTGGATCTAACAAATATTTATAATAATAAGCTTTGCCTATTTATAATAGGAAGTTTTAGAGAAAAGGTTCTGTAAATTGTGGGACAGCAACATTACGGAAGGTCATGCAATCATTTTAAATGAAATGGAAAAATGTTTTTATGATGTATTAAGTAAAAACGAGCAAGATGCAGAAGTGCTGTGTAATGTACTCTTGACAAGAAACGGAAGATAACTATTCACAATTTTAAATCACTGGAAGGATTTATAGCATATAATGGTGGCAGAATCGCCAGGGTTTTTCTGGTCGTCTTCTGCTTATCTGTAGTTTCCAAACGCTCTTTGCAAACATGGATGTGAGTTTGGGGGTAAGCACAAAGGAAGAAAATCATTTTCTGAACGAAGCGTTTACTTCCCCTGACCGGTCAGGGACTCAGTTCTGGAGACAATGGAACGAATCCAAGATGCAGAAACGGTGCTGGGCGCAGCCATAATTATCCTGGTGAAAACTTGGAAATAAACCAAATGCCCAACAATAGGGAATTGGAGAAGTAAATTATAATCCACACGTAGACTCTTAGGCGGGCATCCAAGGCAATGTTTATGACGGGCTCGAAACAGCACAGCGAATGCCTCTTCATGTTTAAAATCATGTGTAAGACAACTGCTGGTGGGAGTGCAAACTGGTGCAGACACTGTGGAAAACAGTATGGAGATGCCTCAAAAAACCAAAAATAGAAATACCGTACAACCCAGCTAGCCCCCTACTGAGTATCTATCCAAAGAACTTGAAATCAATGATCCAAAGAGATTTATGCCTCCCTGTGTTCACTGCAGCATTATTCACAGTAGCCAAGACGCGGAAGCAACCCAAGTGCCCATCAACCGATGACGTGATAAAGAAGACGAGGTTTATAGAGACAATGGAATACTACTCAGCCATCAAAAAGGCCAAATGGTCCCATTCGCAACATGGGTGGACCTGGAGGGTATTATGCTAAGCGAAATAAGCCAGATGGCGAAAGACAAACACCAGATGATTTCACTCATGTGTGGAAGATAAACAAACACGGACAAAGAGACCAGTTCAGTGGTTACCAGCGGAAGGAGCGTGGGGGTGAAGAGGAGCACTTCCATGGTGACAGACGAGAAAGAATGTACGACTGAAATTCACAATGTTGTAAACTATTATGAACTCAATAAAAATTAAACTTAAAAATCATGTGTAAAATAAGACGTAAAGCGATGTATACAGCAGTATCCTCTCCATGTACATTCGTGTATACACACACACACATATATACATGTATAATTCCCTCTATGTTACACACACAGAGGGGCATGAATATATACATATATATAATGCAATTTATATGTATATATGAAATTGGGAGGTGAAAACAGGATGCTAACAACACAATTTTACGAACATCAAACCTAGAAATAAACATGTCAGAAGGCTGCTCCTGGTTCTCTCTTGGAGGAAGACCCCTGGTGTTAATCTTGCCCCCTCCACTCTGTAGAGAAAGGCTCTTGGCCCCCACGCCTTTCCGGGGGGACCCATCCTTGTCTGTTGGATGGGTCGCCTCACAGATATTTCCCCTGTGTGTTGCCCACGTATTTGAATCTTTATAAATATAGACTTTTGTAGATTTTTTCCCCCTGAATATTGCGTGGCATGATGTATGCATGGTTCTGCAAATTGCTTTTATCACTTAATGCGCCTCAGAGAACTTATTCCGTCATTGGCCCCATCTTGTGATTTTAACCTGCTGCATTGCATTTCATAGACGGGCCGAGTCCTAGCTTGTTTGCTTACTCCCTTATTGACGGCACCGAGGTCATTTCCAATTCCTTTGCTGTGATAAACAACACCGCGATGAACATCCCCGCACCTCCTGCCCTGGGTTCAAGTTCAAGTACGTCTCTAGGAAGATCCTAAGAAGCAGAAATGCAGGGACGAAGAGGGTCCCCGTTTAAATGCTAACAGACCCCGCCAAGTGGCCCTCCACACGGACTCCACTCTCCTCCTCCTTCTTTTTTGTCATCGTCCTGTTTTCCATTTGGAGCCTGTGTTACATTTATATGGTGGGGGGGGGGGGATCATTTGGTTTCATGAAAATAAAAATGTGATTTTTAAGGATGCAGTTTGCACCCCATTTTCTGAGAACCAGTTGGGGACGCCCCTACTTTGATGAAAAAGTCCCTGTATCCCCCGCCTCCAGTGAGCCCCTGACGTGTTGGTCTTGTCTCAGGATCCCCGCCCCCCGATCTGCCAGGGACTATACCCAACGAGAGGCTCAGAGCGGAGTCTCAGGACACAGACGAGATTGGGGCTGTGTCACTCCTTAGGTTCCAAGACTGGAGCCCCTCGACCCCAGCACAGTGGGACAGCCGGAGGCCAGGAGCATCACAATTAACCCCGGGCTGCCCCATCCCAAATACCTTCCCATCCCTGGCTCCCTGCTTCTCCCTCAACCCTGAGATGGACGGACTGTATTAGTCTCTGATGGCTTCTGTAACAAATTACCCCAAACCGAGCGACTTAAAACCACACACACCTATTCTCTTAAGAGTCCTGGAGGCCAGAAGTCCAAGGTGAGTCTGAAGGCGTTAAACCAAGTTGGGCCACTTCCCAGTGAAGGCTCCAGGGGCCAATCCACTTCCTTGCCTCTTCCAGCCTCTAGAAGCCGTAGGCGCTCCCAGGCTCGTGGCTGCCTCACCTCGCTCCAGCCTCTCCGTCTGTCTTCCCATCAGCTCCTCCTCCTCTTCCGTGTGTGTCAAATCTCCCTCTGCCGCCCTCTTACAAGGGCCCTTGTGACTGTGTTTGCAGCCTGCCTGGGGAGGCCAGGGTCAGCTCCCCATCGCAAGAGCCTTAACTGCATCACAACTGCGAAGTCCCTTTGGCCAATTCACGTCGCATCTTTACAGGTTCTGATGACAAGAATGCGGACATCTTTGGGCGGCCATTATTCTGTCTACCGCAGAAAGTAACAAACTTTGTCAGGACATGTCAGACTGGATCAGAAACGGCTGAGGCCTACGAGGGAAAATAAGGCAAAGTGGGGAGAGGTGGCAGGGGGAGGAGAGAGAAGACCTCCTGAGGACGTGACCTCTGAGCCAAACCTGACGCGAGGGGGCGAGCTGAGGGATGTGTGAGGGAAGGGTGTTCCAGGCAGAGGGAACAGCACAGGCAAAGCCTCTGAGCTGGGGATGTGCTTGGAACCCGTGGGGAGGAACGGCAGGAGGCCAGGTTGGCTGGAGCAGAGCAGGGGGGGCGTGTGGGGAGAGGCAGGAGGGAGAGCAGAGAAAACCCGGGAGAGACGAGCTTCTGGGAGAGGCTGGAAAATGGACAGGTCAAAGAGAACAGGACAGTTGCCTGTTGCAGCTATAACAAATTAGCACACAATTCGGGGCTTAAAACACCACAAATGTGTTCTCTTACAGTTCTGTGGGTCAGAAATCCAACATCAGTCTCACGGGGCTAAAGTCAAGCGTCGGCAGGTCCACGTTTCCTGCAGAGCCTCCGTTCCCATGCATCTTCCAGCTTCTAGCAGCTGCGCATCCCTCGGCTCGTGGCCCCATCCTCCAGCTTCTAAGCCTGCGGAGTAGCGTTTTCAAATCTCTTCCATCGCGTCTCCTGCTGCAGTTGGATCTCCCTCTCAGAAAGACCCTTGTGATCATGCTGGACTCAGCCAGATGGTTCAGCATCATCTCTCCACCTCACGATTCATAATTTAATCACATTTGCAAAGTCCCTTTTGCCGCATGAGATGACACAGTCTCAGGCATATCAATCACTTTTAAAATATTCTGTGTCTTACGATGTGTTGACATTTTCGGAGGGTCTGACAGACCCAGGGGGAGACTGCCCCCCTCAGGGCCAGCTAGTTCCTAGAGATCATAACCACTTGCCTGCCGGCATGCCTTTCAGTCCTGAGCCCATACCGCCCAACCACCCTCTTGTCTAACCCTCACACGCCGAGCTGCCCTCAGTCACCCCAGGGCCAGGTACCAGGCAACTGGAGACACCCCAATAACCCAAAGCCCTCCAGAGTTATTCAAACTAACCAACCCTAAACCGCTGCCCCTGGCCCGACTTTCCTCTCCCGTGGAAACCCCACGAAATGCTCCAGCTTCCGTTTCGCCCCACACCTGCTTCTGCTTCCTGACCACACCTGGCGCTTCCCCGTGTGGCCCTGTGTGTCACGGCAGGTCCCCTCCTCTCGGGAAATGTAAGTCACAAGGATCTTTTTTCAAGAAGATTGATGCTCTGTGTCATCACTCAGTCCCCTCTACACATTGAAATCCAGTGGGTACCAATTTTAGAACAAAGGGTTCTGGCGGTTCGGACCTTGGGGGCCATTCTTCAGCCTCCCGCAGAGGGTAAGACAGAAGGAGGCCAGGAGACAGGGGAGCACTCACGGGGCTCAGACCCAGAGTCTGGGGTAGGCTGGAAGCAAGTCAGCTCTGGGCCCACGTGGGGGACGGACTGGAGGCTGGGGAGGCGGGGGTGGGAGAGGATGAGGGCAGTGAATGTGGGATTGAGGGGAAGCAGGTGGTCATGGGCGATTGGCACGTCTGAGAGATGCGGGGGTGGGGGGAGGCTTTGAAGAAGCCCCTGGAATCATGAAACCCCAGAACTGAAGCTCAGGGCATGGAGCAAGAAATCCCACCTGCTCGGCTTAGGGGCGAAAAGGCAGCCTGAATCCCAGAGTGCTACCTTACAAGTTTAAAACACTTATTTAAGGGGCTGGCCGGGTGTTATAACAGTTAAGTTCGGCACTCCGCTTTGGTGGCCTGGGCTCATGGGTTCGGATCCTGGGTACGGACCCACACACTGCTCATCAAGCCATGCTGTGGCAGTGACCCACATACAAAATAGAGGAAAATGGGCACGGATGTTAGCTCAGGGCCAATCTTCCTCACCAAAAGTATATATATATATATATATATATTATTTAAGAACATTTTCAAACATACAGAAAAGTGGAGGATACAAGAATAAACACACTTATCCCTCCACCTAGAATTAGTCATCCTGATCCTTTACCCTGCTGGCTTTCTTGGTTGGTTTTTAAATAAACTTTTCACTTTGGAATAACTTTAAATGTACGTGAAGGGTGCACAGAGTACAGAGAGTGCCTGTGTAGCTGGCACCCAGTGTCTGCATGTTGACATCTTACATAACAATGGTGCATTTTTCCCGACTGAGAAATTAAGAGGAATGCAGTACTAGCTCCATTAATTTCTATTTTCTTATTTTCCTAAAGCCTTGTTTGTTTGGAATCCTATACTGAAGTCTAACATGCGTACCTACCCCCTCCCCAGGCACTGCCATCTTCCCCAGATTAATCACCAACCTGACTTCTAACACTCTTCTAAAAAGAGTAGTTTTGCTCTTTCTAGAATTTTCTACACACAGAATCACACAGTGTGCGCTCTTTTGCATCTGACTTCTTCCACTCAGCATTATTTGTGACATTCACGCATATCGTTGTCTGATTGCTGAGAAATCTTTTAAAGCACATCCCAGACAAAATGACCTTTCACCCCTCAACCCTTCCGTCTGTGTCTCTAGAAAATAAGGACGGCCCCCCACACACACATAATCACAACACGGGATAGCAGTTCCTTCGTATTCAGATGTCCCCACTTGTCTTTCAGAGCTGGTTTGTCTGAACCAGGATCCCAACCAGGGTGACATGTTACGTCTGGCTGTCACATCGTTTCGGTTTCTTTTACTGTGAGCGATCCCCCTGTGATATCAAGATATAATTAGAAATATATATTTGGTCTTCATTCCAGTTCGAAGTACAAGAACTTCTAAAAGCCCTGGGATTTCCTGAGCGGAGGGGGTGAGGGGAGCGTCTTGCGTCCTTCCTTACACGCCCCTTTCAACCTCGGAGTTTATGCTAATGAGGCGACTCTTGGGGGCCCTAGAGAGCTTCAGTAGGGGGGCTGGTGGGAGAGGAAGCAAGCAGGTGGCGAGAGGGTTGGGCCTTTCAGCCTAGTCCCCCCACCCCCCGCCTCCAGAGAGAGGGGCCGGAAATTAAGTTAATCACCAATGGCCAATAATTTAATCACTTCTGTGTAATCAAAACCTCCATAAAAACCTCCATAAAAACTAAGGGGCTCAGAGATCTTCTGGGTTGGTGACAGCATCCACATGATGGAAACAGAAACTCCTGCCATCCACGCCCTGCAGACCTTGCTCTGTGTGGCTCTTCATCTGGCTGTTCGCTTCTGTCCGTCGAAATAAACTGATAAACGTAAGGAAAGTGTGTCCCTGGGTTCCGGGAGCTGCCGTAGCAAATTATGAACCTGAGGAGAGGGGGCACGGGGACCCTCGATTTACAGCCAGTTTGTCGGGAATACAGGTGACAACCTGGGACTTGCGATTGGTGTCTGGAAGTGAGAACAGCCTTGTGGGACTGAGCCCCCCTCAATCTGGGGGCGCTCACTCCGTGTAGTTAATGTCAGAATTGAATCGACTTGTTGAAAACCCGGCTGGCGTTCCCGGAGAGTCAGAGAAGTGGTTGTGCAAGGGGAAAACCCACACACATTTGTTGTCAGAATTGTTGTGAGTAGGGAAAGTTTTTCTTTACCCCTTTTTAACTCACATTTTAATATAAAATATTTCAAACATATGGAACCATGGAAAGGATTATACAGCGACTATCCCAAACCCACCCCTCGGATGCATTGTGGAATGCTTTGCTGTTTTCTTGCTGGCCTATCTCTCCATCCACTTGTTACAACTCAGGTATAATTGACATTCAACATTGTGTAAGTTTAAGGTGTGCAACACGCTGACTTGATACATTTATAGACTGCAATATAATCACCACCGAAGGACTGGCTCACGCGTCTGTCCCAATCATATATTATCATTTCGTTTTTGTGGTGGGAACAATTAAGATCTAATCTCTTAGCAACTTTCCAGTTTATAGTACCGTTTTGTTGCTTATAATCACTATGCTGTGCATTAGAGCGCCGGGTTTTATTTGTCTACTGGTTGCGAGTTTGTATCCATCTTATTTTTACGAGTCAGGTTTACGGAGGTAATGTTTACACGGAACCATACAATCCCACGTAATAAAACTCATCGTCTTTAAGTAGACCGTTCAACTTTTAAAATATAAAGTTCAGTGAAACGCAAAGAAAACCGTTTCATTTATTTGCTTACAGCTTTACTGAGCTATAATTGACATACAATCAACTGTACCTATTTGAAAGTGCACAAGTTGGTGAGTTTTGACATATGTGTACCCCTGGGAAGCCATCACCACAATCAAAATAGTAAATACACCCGTTACCCCCAAAAGTTTCCCATGCCCCTTTGTGATTCTTACTTCCTGTCCCTTGCAAGATGGGGTGTCCCTTGCATCTCACCCCATCCCCAGCACCCTCTGACCTGCTTTCTGTCACTGTAGATTAGTCTGCATTTTCCAGACTTTTATATAAATAGAATCATACGGGATGTTCTATCTTTTGTCTGTCTTCTTTCGCTCAGCAGAATTATTTCGAGGCTCGTCCACACGGTCATGTGCTTCAGCGGTGCGTTCCTTTTTATCGCTGAGCAGTATCCCGTGGTCTGCATGGGCCACATTTGCTGACCATTCTCCTCTTGAGGGATATTGGGTTGTCTCCAGGGTTTGTTATAACAAATAAAGCTGCTGTAAACATTCGTATCCAAGTCTTGGTATAGACACGTGCCTTCATTTCTCTTGGGTGAAATCCCAGGGGTGTGATCGCCGGGTCATATGCCGAGTGCATGTTCGACTTAATAAGACGCTGAGAAACTGTCTTCCAAAGTGGCTGGCCGGCTTCGTACCTCCTCCAGCAGCGTGGGAGAGCTCCACGTGCTCCACAGCCTGGCCAGCACTTGGTCTTTTAAATTTTAGCCATTCCAGTGGGTGTGTAATATTCTGACACCCGTGCCAGTTCCAACGTGTGGGCTTTTTCCCCACGCCAAGTAATTCTCTACACACTAGCTGGGTGTCCTACAATTCAACTCAGTTCTGACTATGTGCCTGGAGACAGCGTCAGATCCCACAGGTTAAGGGCTCAGTCCTACAAGACCCCCCCTCCCCCCCCCAACTTCAGACGCCAATCGCAAGGCCAGGTTGTCACCTGTGCTCCGGACCAACCAGCTATAGATCAGAGGTTCCAGCGACTCCCTCCTGGGGTTCAATTAATTTGCTAGAGCGACTCGCAGAGCTCAGAGAAGCATTTTACTCACTAGAGCCCCAGTTTATCATAAAAGGACTTAACTCAGGCAGAGCCGGGTGTAAAGGATGCTCAGGGTGAGGGGTGGGGAAAGGGCTCCTGGCTCCCATTTCCTCTCCAGGTGAACCATTCTCCCCGAATCTCCCGTGTTCACCAACCAGAAAGCTCTCCAAACCCCGTCCTTTTGGTTTTTTATGGAAGCTTCATTACGTAGTCGTAATTGATTAAATCATGGACCATTGGTGACCCCTTCAACCTCCAGCCCCTCGCCCCTCCCTGGAGGTCAGGGGTAGGCCTGAAAGATCCAGCCATCTGATCACTTGTTGGTTCCCTTGGCAACCAGCCCTCAGCCTTAGGTGCTTTCCAACAGTCACCTTGGTTTTTTTTGTTTGTTTTTGTTTTTTGTTTTGTTTTGTTTTTGAGGAAGATTAGCCCTGAGCTAACATCTGCCAATCCTTCTCTTTTTGCTGAGGAAGACTGGCCCTGAGCTAACATTCATGCCCATCTTCGTGTACTTTCTATGTGGGACGCCTACCACAGCATGGCTTGCCAAGCGGTGCCATGTCCACACCCAGGATCCGAACCAGTGAACCCCGGGCCACCGAAGCAGAGCGTGCGCACTTAACCGCTGCGCCACCGGGCCGGCCCCTCACCTTGTTAATATAAACTCAGGTGTGGTTGAAAGGGGTTTGTTACAAATATCAAAACACCTTTATCATTCCGATCACTTAGGAAATTCCAAGGGTTTTAGGAGCTCTGTGCCAGAAACAGGACAGACCAAATATATCTTTCTTATTATAAACCACAATCGCACGGTATGCATCTAATTTTTAGATGCATTTCAAAGTGAGTTGTGGAAACCAGCCCTAAATCTTCAACAAGCGTTCAGTTCACAGTTGTGTTTTTTTAATGAGGTGACATTTACGTGCTGTGAAATGCACAAATCTTTTTCTTTTCTTTTTTTGGGGGGAGATTGGCCCTGAGCAAAGATTTGTTGCCAATCTTCTTCTCTTTCTTTCTTTTTCTTTTCTCCCCAAAGCCCCAGTACATAGTTGTGGGTCATTCTAGTTCCTCTATGTGGGACGCTGCCTCAGCACGGCTTGACCAGCAGTGTTAGATCCGTACCCAGGATCCGAACCGGTGGACCCCGGGCCGCCCAAGCAGAGCACAGGAACTTAACCCCTCGGCCACGGGGCGGCCCCACACAAATCTAAATTCATGAGCTTTGAGAAAGCCCTAACTTGTGTGGCCCTTCCCCTTTGCATACTGGGATGTCCTGTATGGAATATCCCACATTCTGGATTCTCCTCTTTCCTTATAGATCCCTTTAGCTTGGACACTTCCTCCTCCAACCCCCCCCCCCCGCCCATCCCCCCAGTGTTTCCCAAAAGCTGGAAGGTGTGTCTAGAACAGGGCTTCTCACCTCAGCACCGCTGACCCTTGGGGCTGGATGATCCTTCGTCGGGGGCCCGTCCTGTGCACTGCAGGATGCTGAGCAGCATATCCTTGGCTTCCACCCACTACTCCCAGTAGCATTTCCTACGCTCAATTGTGACAACCAAAAATGTTTCCAGACATTGCCAAATGTCCCCTAGGGGCACAGAATTGTCCCTGGTTGAACGCCACTGGGCTCAACGTTCGTGGTATGAATTCTTCTCAGTTTGTTCCCAAAGCCGTGGGTCCCCAGTGGTGAAGGAGGTGGACACAATCGCTCTTCCAGAGACAGCCAACCGACAGGAGAGACAGACACCTACACCTGGACCCCAGGAGCTCCCGACTTCCTTGGCCTAGCGATCGGCTTTTACTCTCTTTTTTCTTTTCTTTTTGGAGGAAGATTAGCTCTGAGCTAACATCTGCCGCCAATCCTCCTCTTTTTTTTTTGCTGAGGAAGACTGGCCCTGAGCTAACATCCATGCCCATCCTCCTCTATTTTATGTGGGACGCCTGCCACAGCATGGCTTGCCAAGTAGTGTGTAGGTCTGAACCCAGGATCTGAACCAGCAAACCCAAGGCCGCTGAAGTGGAACGTGTGAACTTAACTGCTGGGCCACCAGACCGGCCCCGGGACTGGTTTTTAAAGCTGCCCGGGGATTCTCATGGACAGCCCGGGATGAGAGCTGGTGACCCTGAGCTACAGGTGACAAAGCATTTCTTGTGGGCCAGGAAATACTCGAGCCCCGTCGATGCCCACACACAGAAGCGTGAGCTGCCAGGTTCAAATCCGAGCTGGACAAGTGACGTCAGCCCTCTGAGTCTCAGTTTCCTCATGTAGCATCACCCGTGGAAAGTCCTCGTGAGGATTAAGTGAGTAGCTTTGCAGATAGAGCTCTTGGCACCGTGCTGGGCACTGAGTAAGTGTCTGACAGATACAACAAAACTATGACTGCGAATCTTGGTATGACGAGGTGTCCCCGGTTGCGTTTCTGCATCGGCGAGGTGTGTCTCTGTCCCTGAGCTGAGAGAGAGCCTGCCGGGGGGAGCGAGCCGAGTAAGGGGTGAGGCCCAGGTCACAGCGGAAAACTGGGAGATTGGACGCAGCCCCCACGGTCCCGCCATTCTGCTGGTTGAGAGGCAGGTCCTACCTCTGAACCTTCGCCCTTGCTGTCCTTCTGTCCTTCTTTCCTTCATCTCCTTCAAGTGACTGCTCAGATGTCACTACCTCGATTTTGCTTTTTGTTTTTGTTTTTTGAGGAAGATTAGCCCTGAGCTGACTGCTGCCAATCCTCCTCTTTTTGCTGAGGAAGACTGGCCCTGAGCTCACATCCGTGCCCATCTTCCTCTACTTTATATGTGGGACGCCCGCCACAGCATGGCTTGCCAAGCGGTGCCATGTCCGCACCCGGGATCCGAACCTGTGAAACCCTGGACCTCCGAAGCGGAACGAGTGCACTTAATTGCTGTGCCACTGGGCTGGTCCCACTACCTCGGTTTAAAATTGCAGTTCAACTCAACGCCCACCCCCAGTTTCCCAGTCCTCCACCCTGCCTCAGTTTCCTCCCTATTGACATGTTATCTGGAAAGCTCTCTCTGTGGGGCGATCGCATCCCGTTATTAAGGCTGTTTGATAATACACTAATATCTTTTAAAATTCATTTGAGAAAGGCGGGGTGTCTTTTTCTAACTGACACAAAGGTGCTATACGGGCTGCCAGCTCTCTGCTTGCATCCTCTGCTCCAGCCACACTGGCCTCCTCCACGTTCCTTCAACACACCAGGCAGGCTCCGACCCCAGGGACTTTGCGCTGGCTGTTCTCTCCCTTCCCCTCCGATATCCAGCTGGTTTGCTCCCTCACCTCCCTCAGGCCTCTGCAAAATGTCACCTCCTCTGACAGACCCGCCCTGACCACCCACCTAAAACCGGCCCTGGTTCACGTTCCAGCCCATTTGTCTGACTTCAGTTTTCTTCCTCGTCCTTGTCACTCCCTGCCAATTATGGAATCTCCAGCTGTTTGTCATCTTTCTCCTTGACTACCATATTAGTTTCTTATTAGCCGCTGTAACAAAGGACCACAGATTTAGTGGTTCAAAACAACACCAGTTTATTCTCTTACAGTTCTGCAGGTCACAAGTCCTAAGTGGTTCTCACGGGGCTAAAATCAAGGTGTTGACGGGGCTGCATTTCTTCCAGAGGGTCCAGGGGAGAACCTGTTTTGGCCTTTTCTGGCTTTTCCGGGCCTCCTGCATCCCTTGGCTCGTGGCCCCTTCTTCCATCTCCAAAGCCAGCAGCGCGGCATCTTCTAATCTCTCTCTGACCTCCTGCTTCTGTCCTGTCTCCTCCTCTGACTCTGACTTCCTGCCTCCCTCTTTCGCTTATCAGGACCTTTGTAAGGCAGTCGAGCCCACCCAGATGGCCCCGATCATCTCTCCCCATCTCAACATCCTGACCCGGATCACATCTGCAAAGTCCCTTTTGCCACGTGAGTCCCACATTCACAGGTTCCAGGATTAGGAAGTAGACAATTTTGGGGGCTGTAATTCGGCCGACCATTCTCGTTTTTTGTTCCCCAACGTATCCCCAGTGCCTGGAACAGTGCCTGGCACAGAATAGGCACTCTGTAGGAGTTGCTGAATGACTGAATGAGTGAATGGAATACATGGGGCAGGAAGGGCAGGATGGATGTTTGGTGGAGCAGGTTTTTGGGGACCAAAGGCGAAGGAGGAAGCACCAACCCTGGAAGGAAGTGGGGGCAGCACCCCTTGCCCCGGGCGGGAGGACGATGGAAGGAGCAGGGATGAGCAGGCCAGGCCGGGTGGACCAGCCAGAGGTGGAAAGATGAACCAGCGATTGGGGCATCCTGTTCTCCCACTTGAGCCTGCCTTCCACCCACCTACTCACCACCATCGGGCTGGGCCCAGGCCTCTCTGGAGCCACTGCAGGGAAGGGAGAGAATGGGGGGGTGCTCTCGGGGTACCCAACTGGCACAGCTGGTTTGGCTGGTCCTGGCATCTTGGCAGAGGAGACAAGGTGACGATGTTGCTGGGAGCACCTGGGGTAGGGGGGGGGGACCTGAAGACGCTGGGGAGGGGCAGCTCCTCTGTTCAGGGGTCCACCTCTGTGAGCCCAGACTCCCACATCCAACATCCCCACCGCAGAAGCCTCACGAGGCTCTGAAGGCTCTGTCTGTCCCCACCCAAGGGACCAGGAACCTAATCTCTCCATCCTCAGCCCCTCCTCCCTCAGACCCAGGGGTCCAGGCCCAGCCCCTCCTCCCTCAGACCCAGGAGTCCAGCCCCAGCCCCTCCTCCCTCAGACCCAGGAGTCCAGGCCCCCAGCCCCTCCTCCCTCAGACCCAGGGGTCCAGCCCCAGCCCCTCCTCCCTCAGACCCAGGGGTCCAGCCCCAGCCCCTCCTCCCTCAGACCCAGGAGTCCAAGCCCCCAGCCCCTCCTCCCTCAGACCCAGGAGTCCAGGCCCCAGCCCCTCCTCCCTCAGACCCAGGAGTCCAGGCCCCCAGCTCCTCCTCCCTCAGACCCAGGGGTCCAGCCCCAGCCCCTCCTCCCTCGGACCCGGGAGTCCTGGCCCCCAGCCCCTCCTCCCTCGGACCCAGGGGTTGAGGTTCCCAATCCTTTGGTTCCCTCGCACATTGTCACCACCAGGCTTGCCATCTTGGGATCACCGCTCTCCGGACACTCCCCTCCCTCCACACCCCTCGTCCCCTTTTGCAGCGGGGCAGATGGTAAGGACCCTGGTTCTCAGCTCCCCAGCCCCTGGAGCTGCCCTCCCCAGTCTCCGCCCCCACCAGGCCTCCAGCCCGACTCCAGGAGCTGGGGGGCGGGGCGGCCTGAGTGAGTGTGCGGGGTGGGGCCAGGGCCATGGTATCTGGCCCTGGGGCTGGCTCATCAGCGGGGATGGAGCAATCCGGGTGGAGAGCCAGAGAAGGAGGTTTCTATCACGGTGCACACCCCGAGATGGACCCACTGATTAGAGGGGAAGGCTAGGGGCAGGTAGGCCGTGCCGGCTAGGCTCTGAGGTGTCGGCTGCTCTCCTCCCACCCCACCCAGCCTGATGTCTACCTTTCCTTCTCAAAGGGGCCATTGACAGCCTTGAGCACACGGGCATCCCCGCCAGTCGGGACCCATCCCTTCCCCACCAACAGGTGTCTAGGTGTCCCCATTTTGTCTCTGTCTGGGTCACAGGAATCCTGGCTCCCAATCCCCTCCTCCCTCAGACCCAGGAGTCAGGGCCCTCAGCCTCTGTACTGTGCCCCTCCCCACCCCATTCGGATTCCTAGTTCTGACTCTAGGATTTGGCAGCCCTGCCCCCAGCCTCTGCCCTCTCAGGAACCCAACCTCAAGGCAGCCGGAGCTGGCCCGGCCTCAGCTCTCCCAGAATTCCCAGCAATTGCTAGCTTTTAATGGAAAGGTCGGACTCTGGAGGTGACAATGGCCTCGATTCTGTGGAAATACGACCTCGTGACCCAGTGACCTCCCTTTGCCCATGTCTGAGTTCCATGAACAAAATGGCACATCCTGGGGCTTCCTGGGGCCCAGGTGGGGGCCTGGGGAGAGGCCAAGGAATTGCTATGGGGGGGCTGGGGCAGGGGGCATGCTTGAGTCCCCCCACCTGTGCTCTCTGCCCTCAGCCTAGCACGAGGGACCACTTCCTGCTCTCCCTTCACAATGGTTCCTAAGGTCCGGGGAGGGAGGGGGCCACCCTCGCGGTCAGTGGCACATGGACGGGATGTGTTCATCTTCCTGGGGGCTTATGGGGTGGAGGGCATGTCCTGACTGGCCCAACCCATCCTTACCTGACGCTGCTCCCTGCTAAGCCCCCGGGACGGTGCAGACTCTGGCCTTGGGACCCGGGAATGCCTCCCTATCCTCAGATGCCTCCTCTTTGGACGAAAGATACCCCCGGCTGTCTTTCTAACCTCTCGGCCTTTGCCCCCACCAGACCCTCCACTGAATGCTTTCTCCACTCAGCTCACTCACGTGGTGAGTTTCCCCCACTGGGGCATCGTTGCTCTTGACCTCCCAAAGACGCCTCCACCTACAGGCAGGATGCTGAGCATGCTGACTTTACCCCAGCCCTGCAGAGTCCCTTCCACCAGGACGCTAGCCACTCGTGTCATCTGAAACTTTCTAGCAGCCACACTTCTTTAAAAAGTAAAAGACAAACAGGTGGAGGTTAATTTTAGGAATATGTTTTATTTAATCCAATATATCCAAAATAGCATCATTTCAACGTGTAATCGATAGAAAACTTACTCGTGAGCTCTTTTGCATGCTTATCTCAATTCCCATTGAAATGCAGTCTCCCCAAAGCGTTAACGTTGCCTTTAAGAGGAAAGTATTTTATGCTGCTTCTGTTTTTGAAGTTAAATTTAATTAAAATTAAATAAAATTGGAGGTGTTCACTTCCTCAGTCACATGTGCCGCAATTCTAGTGCTCAATAGCCGTGTGTGGCCAGTGGCTCCTGTGTTGGACGGCACAGCGCCAAGCTGTGTTTACTTACCTGTATTGTTTGTGGACATAATGCCAGCATCTGACCCAGAAGAGGCCTCCCCAGATATTAGTCAGAGGGATGGATGGTTGAACTGAGGCGGGCATGGAGGCGTGGATGAATAGATAGTGGGATGGACAGCTGGATGGATGGATAGATGGATGAATGAATGGATGGGTGGATGGATGGATAGAGGGATGGATGAATAAATGGTTAGAGAGATGGACAGCTGGATGGATGGATATGTGGATGAATGGCTGAATGAATGGATAGATAGGTGGATGGATGGATGGATGGATGGATGGATGGATGGATGGGTGGATAGATGGACAGATGGTGGATGGATGAATGGATGGATAGATGGGTGGATGGATAGAGGGATAGATGGATGGATGAAGGGATAGATGGATGAATGAATGAGTGGATGGATGGGTGGATGGATGGGTGGCTGGATGGATAGAGGGATGGATGAATAAATGGTTAGAGAGATAGACAGCTGGATGGATGGATATGTGGATGAATGGATGAATGAATGGATAGATGGGTGGATGGATGGATGGGTGGATAGATGGACAGATGGTGGATGGATGAATGAATGGATAGATGGGTGGATGGATGGATGGGTGGATAGATGGACAGATGGTGGATGGATGAATGAATGGATAGATGGGTGGATGGATAGAGGGATAGATGGATAGATGGATGGATGGATGAAGGGATAGATGGATGAATGAATGAGTGGATGGATGGGTGGATGGATGGGTGGCTGGATGGATGAGTGGATAGATGGGTGGATGGATGGATGAATGATGGATGGATGGAGGGATGAATGGATAGATAGATAGTTGGATGGAGGGAGAGAGGGATGGGTGTACCATCCCTGCTCCTCCCGGTGACCGCCAGCTGGCACTGAGTTTCCCACTTTCTTCTTCCCACCGTCTCCAGGTGTCTTCCCTCTCCCCTAGATACCCAGGCTCCCCACATCCGTGTCTGTCAGCTCAGTGGGCCCCGTTACTGTCCCTCTTCTCCTGTCATTGGGTAAGATGCGATTCTGGTGTCTTCCGGTTCCTCTTGCCATCTCTTTAGCAGTCTGGGCCCCTCGCCTCCTGCAACCAGGCCTTCCATGTCCCCAGCCCCATCCCTATTTTCTGAAGAGTTTCAACAGACTCCTCCGGGCACCACCGCAACCCAGTCCCTCACTGTCCACCACCCCGTGACACTTCGCTCATCCCAGGCACAGCAATTTTTGAACATCTTCTGCTCTCCAGGAACTCTTCCAGACACTTCACTTAGGATCCATCTGGGGACAAACGGGGACAAACCTTGTCTTCATGGGATTGACAGTCTGGTGAGGAGATATCGTCAACAAGACCAAGAAGTAAAACATGTAGGATGTCAGATGGTGACGAGTGCTATGGAAAAAGGTAAAACAGGAAAAGGGGATGGAGATGTTGGTGGGAGAGCTCAGAGGAGGTGAGACTGGGCCGACTTGGAGGAAGGGAAGTGGTGAAGCTCCCAGGTACCTAGGGAAGAGCATGTCACAAGGGGAACAGCAAGTGCAAAGGCCCTGAGGCAGGAGCACTTCCTGGGTCTCTGGATCTGGTAGTTTGGTCCCCTGCCCACTCAGGCGCAGCCTCCAGGCCCCCTCCTCCCTTCAATATCCTCCTGTACACTCTCATTGGGTCTTCCCAGATCTCTTGTCCCCCAGGGCTGCCCCACCCCCGACAGTTCCCTCCCAGGCTCCCCCAAGGATCTGGACGTTCCGTTCTCAAGTTCTCAGAACTTGAGGCTTCTGGCTGGCACAGGGGCCCTTGGTCTCTGGTTCCAGCTGCTCTGTGGGGGGCCTGGTGTCAGGATTCGGGGGAGGTTTCTGTGGGAGGGGCAAGGCAGGGTTGTCACTTCCTCAGAGCCAGGAACAAAGGGTCCTTGAAGGCAGAACAAAGGGTCCTTGAAGGCAGAACAAAAGTGAGTTGGCCTAGGCCACAGGGCCAGGCAAGGTGGCTGGCTCAGCCCCCCAGAACCCACATCTGAAAAAATCCACTTGGCCCCAGACAGGGAGAACTGGCCCTCTTGGCTTTCCCCCTCCCTGGGAGGGAGCCCTTTTCACAGATGGGAACATTGAGGCTAATACTGAAAGTAGCCAAGGCAGGATTCCAACTCCGTTGTTGGCGGGTGGGGTTGGGGACACTCCCTATGCCCCACCATCCTAGAGGTGGGCCTTTGATGAACTGAGGGGGCGCAACGCCCCAGGACGTTTGTCTTCTGTCTGCCCTCAGAGCGAGGATGGGCAACGCTATGTGACCTTGGCAAGTCACCCCACCTCTCTGAGCCCCTTTTCTTCATCTATTAAGCGAGTCTGACATGCCCTGTCTCCCTCACCTACACGACAATGCGTGGCAAACAGTAACTGGTCAGTCAACGGAATTTTAAATGGTGATGGTTCTGCATTTACTCATCCAAGCGAAATTTCTCTGGCATATATTAGAAAAATGAGAAGAAATTTCTAGAAAGACTCTACCAAAATGTTAGTGGTGGTTATCTCCGTGGGTAAAAGGAGGGTCACTGGGATCCTTATTTTCTTTCTGGACTTATCTGCTCAGACATTTTTTTTTAACGAAGTGTACGCATTCCTTTTATCCTATAAAAATAAGTCATTTCGGGTGAGGAGGCTGTGTCACGGCCAGATTCCAGGTGTCTGCGGGGTCAGGAGACCAGCAGGCAGGGCGGAGGCCAGTTGGGGGGCACAGAGCAGAAGGGAACACGGTTTGCTGGACCTACTGTGTGCCAGATACGCCGCCAAGCCCTTGAGAGAGGTCTCGCCCAGTCCTCCCAACAGCCCAATGACATGGGTACCAATTACAGGTGGGGAAATCGAGGCACAGAGGGCCAGTGGGACTAGTTCCAGGCCGCACAGCTGGGAGGTGCTGGAGCTGCGATTCAGACCAGGAGCCGTGACCTTCACATGCCCAGCCATGCCCGGCAGTTGTCTGTTGCGTCTCTGAGTCTCTCTGCGTCCCCCACTATCTCTGACCTGCCATGTTTCTCTCCTTCCCTTGGTCTCTCGCTGTCTCTGTCTCTCTCTCTGTGTCTCTCTCTCTCTTTTGTTCTCTCTGTGTCTCTTGCCATCTCTCATGGTCTCTGATCCTCTCTAAGTGTCTCTGTCTCTCTATTTCTCTCTATCTCTGTCCCTCTGTGTATCTCTGTCTCTCTGTGTCTCTCACTGTCTCTGTCTCTCTGTGTGTCTCTGTCTCCTCTTTGGTCTCTCTGTCTCATCTGTCTCCTCATTTTGGTCTCTCTCAATCTCTCTGTCTCTCCCCTGGTGTCTCTGTGTCTCTCACTATCTCTGTCTCGCTTGGTCTCTCTGCGTCCTCACTGTCTCCGACCCTCGGAGTGTCTCTGTTCTCTCTCAGTCCGTCTCCCCGGTCTGTGCTGCTGTGGCCTGGTGCATCCCTGTCTGTCCCTCGGTTTCCACCTCTTGCGTCCCTTACAGTGTCGCCCAGCAGGGCGGTTTCTGTCCTGTTGCTCCCAGCCATGTCCCGGCACTTAGAACAGCGGCTGGCAGACAGGAGGCGCTCAGTATTTCTTGAATGAATGAATGAATGGACGAAGGAATGAATGAACAAAGGACTGAATGGACCCTCTGAGATGGGATTAGCTCCTCTGTCTGACGAGCAGACTCAGGCCCCACATGCCCAGAGCCGCCAGCCGGGACGGTTGGGGTGCCAGATGGGCGCTGACCCCCTGGACTCTGCCCCGGCCACTCTCAAGACGCCCAGGACGTGCTTGCCCTCCTCCCCGCCCTCGGAGAAGGGTGGCTCCCTGCCGGCCTCTCCCCAAGTGGAGGCGTGGGTAGCAGCTGGGAAAACCGGCTGGGTGCAGCCCCTCCCCTTGGGCGGAGAGGTAGGCACCTGGCAGCCGGGTGGCAGACGCCGCTGCTGCGCATACCCGGCTCCAGGGCCACCTGCTCCCTGCACGTCCTCCCCTCCCAGCCCTGCCCGCCTGCCATGGACGGGCCCGCCGAGCCCCGGACCCGGGCCCTGTGGGACACCTATGAGAACAATATCTCGGAAATCAGGTGAGGTCCAGACCCCAGGGCGGGCCGGGAGACCCCCCCCCAGAGGAGCTGGCCTGGGGGAAGGGCCAGGGACTTCTGCAAAGCGGCCCCCGCCCCCCCGGCCTCCTGCAGCCTCAGACCCGGCCGGGACTCGGCAGGCTGGGCTGGGCCGGGCCGGCTCGTCCACCCTGGGGTGCAGGTCCCTCTTGGAAGGGAGTGGAGGTCCCGGGTTGTGCTGAGTCATCAGCTGGGATGCCCAAGGTGGCCCTGTCCCCTTCAGGGCCTCAGTTTCTTTGTCTGTCTAAGGGATCCGTTCCAGCTCTTTGTCTCCTGATACACAACTGGATGGGAGCAGGGGCTCGCGTGCCATAGTTGCTCAGGAAACATGAGAGCCTGTGTCCCCCTTTCCTCCTGGGCGTCCCCCAAAAAGGCCTCAAATGGAAGTGCTTTCCCTCATGGGGGCTTAGAATCGGCCGCCTCCTCTGTTTGGGGCAGGACGGGAGAGCAGAGGTGGGTGGGCTTCAGGACTCGGCTGAGTCCCAGAGTCAGAGGCTGTATCCCCTGCGGGTTGCGGGCCGGGAGGATGGGCCCGGCCTCCACGGCCTTCATCAGAGAGGTTAGGACAGAATGCTCCTCACCTCTTAAGCGTGACTCCTTTGTTCCTGGAGATGAGTGAGACACGATTAGAGTACCTGCTTTGCAGATGGTGAAACTGAGGCTGAGAGGGAAAGTGACGTGACCATGATCACGCAGCCAGAGGCAAATCTGAATCCAGTCTGTCTGACCCCGGAGTCTGTGGTTTCTTCTCTCCCTCTGTATCCTCGGTGTTACCCCCTCCCTCTCCATGCCTCCATTTTTCCGATGAGCAAGTGGAGGCTCAGAGAGGGCAGGTAGCCGGCCCAGGATCACACAGCGAGCTGCTGAGATGATCTCCAGCCCCCGATATCTTACACTCCTCCAGGCTAGTCTCTCCTGCCTGCTTTCTAACCCCCTCCAGATACCCCAGGCTGCACTGTCTCGGGCCCGCCGTTCCCCTCGCTCCTTCAGGAGCCAAGGCATGGAGAGGCACCCGGGACCCCAGAGACTGGAGCAGTTGGATTCTGATTGCTGTGTGATGCAGACAAGCTTCCCAGTGATTCTGGGCTTCTTGGGGTGACAGAGGCCGCAGGCTGGTCCCAGCCCTGCTTGAGGAAGGCCCCAGGACTCTCCGCTCAGCATTCTCCTCTCCGGGGGCCCTCTGGCTTCTGCCCTTTCTCTCTCCGGAGATAATCCGGGTGCCCTCCCGCGCTCCCTCTCCAGGCAGGATTTACCCCCCGCCCGGCCGCAAAGTCCCCAGCCCTTGCTCAGTGCATGACTTTGATCCGGTCATTTGCCCTCTCCCAGCCTCGGTTTCCCCATCTGAAAAAGGAGGGTGAATAACCCTCATCTGTTAGACCCCTCTAGAGCTGAATGTCTGCAGCCCCCTGGATGGTGCCCTTAGGACCCCAAATTTTCATTTCCATGAGCTTCTGGAATCCCCTGGACCCGGAAGGATGCCACTTATGAGGGCCCTTAATGTCCCTTCTGGGGCCCCCTCCCACGCCCCTCAGACATACACGTCCCCACCATCGTGTGGGAACTCAGTGGCTCCCCCAGAATCGTCCCTCCTACTGGGTCGCCGTCTCAGGGATGGCCCCATCGGTCACCAGGCTAGACCCCCAGGCCTCGTCCTTCCTCCCCCTCCCTGCCCTCCTGTCCTCTGTCTCTCTCCATTCCCATGGCCTCTGGAGCCTCACCCCAGCCTCCCTGCCTCCAGGCCTTCCGTTTGCCTCCCCCTCAAAGTCCCCAACGCCCTCCGGGCCCTGACGCTCTGGCCTCCCCAGGCCAGTCTCCTCCCTTGCCTGCATTCCGCCTCCCTCAGGACTCCAGATTCTGTGGCCGTGCCTCACGGTTCCCCGTCACCGTTCCCTCTGTAAGGATTCCCAGAGAAACCTTCTCTAATCTCCAAATCTGGCCCTGACCGTCCTCAGCTCAAGTCCCTTCTTTGGCTCCCCAGCACCCACAGCAATGGTTCCCAAACCCTTTCTAAGGCACATATTCCTTTGCCCAAGTAAAACCTCACTCCCAAGCAGAAACACACGAGAGCGATGGAGACGCAGCTGCTCTGGTGTGAAATGAGGTAGTGGGGTGGGGGCCCCGCTGGCCCTGCTCCCACGGCCCCGCCGGCCTGGATCCCGCACCTGGGGGCCTTTGCATCTGAAATTCCTTTTGCCCTGGGAGGACCTCTCTCCTTCGTCCGGCAAACCCCTGCTCACACCATTTAAGATTCCCGGCCACAGCGTCATGCCTCTGGCTCCAACCCATCCCATCGGGGCTGGCCTGGTGGCACATGGTGGCACCACCATGCTGAGGAGCTAGGGGACAGAGTAGGGACCACCTCCGCCGGCCTCGCTCGGGGGGCTAGGAAGTGTGTGAGAATGATGCCAGCAAATGAATGGAGGTGCAATTGGGCAATTTCTGAGCCGGTGCCTGGGAGATGAGTCAGGGCTGGAGGACAGGTGGGGAGGGGCAGGGCACGAGGGGAGAGGGGATGCGGGGACACCAGGACCGCGGCTGTTGGAAGGAAATGAGAGGCAGTGTGGATCTGCGGGGACCCGAGGAAAACCCCCATGGGGGCCTTGACTCCACAACAGTGACAGGAAGGACTCAGTGTCAAGGGAACGAAGCAATTCCCAGGATGCTCTCTGCAGCTGGGTCCACTTTTTGAAGGCCCTGCCACCCCCCGAAACAAGAATAGCTAAGGAATCTATTGTTTCTGGAACACAGGAATATGTGCTAGAACTGTCTTAAAAAAAAAAAAAAACAAGCCGCTGACGAGGATTTAATTCATGAGAGCCATTGGGGGGAGGAGGCCTCAGCCAGGCACGTTGCTTCGAACGTTTTAGTTCGTGGGGTTTGTTGTAAATTATGCTTTATAAATTTTATGTGTGTTGCACGTAGGCTTGTGTGTGTCTGATGTACTCAAAAGGGACAATAAGGGCAAAATAAAAATTTTAAGAGGAAGGAGTCAGAGGCAGGAGGTGGGTCGGACACGGACAGTCATGCCCAGTTTACAGGCACCAGAGCCAATGGGGAGACAAGCCCAGGGGACACCATTCCCCACAGCATTTTTTCAAGTGCTCCCGGGGCTGAGTGCTTTCCTCGTATTGATCCATTTAATCCTCGCCACTGTCTGAAATGAGCCCGCGTGAATGATTAACTAGTATCGTCTTGTTTATGACTGAGGCAACAGAGGCCCAGAGAGGGTGAGTGACTTGCCCAAGGCCACACAGCTGCCAAGTGGGCGTAGTCGGGAATTGAACCAGGACGCCTGGCCCGACTCTATCCCGCCCTGGACGGACGGGATGGGCAGGCGTGAGAGGAATTTGGGGATGAGCAAGTTGAAGGAGGAGCAGGATTAGGGAGGCGGCCCCTGCCCACACGGGAGGCTTACTTAGTAGGTACTCCACGCTCTGATGCATTTCCTGGGCTATCCCGCAGGCTGGGCTGTACCTTGACTAGCCCCTTCCAGAGCAGGTCAAGGCCAGAAGGAGCCAGGCCGGCATTTGGACCTGCGATCACTGTTCCTCCCCTCCCTCTGATCTTGGAATCCCCCCAGCAAGGCCCTCGCTGATCTCTTTATGGCTGAGGTCACTGGCCCCAGTTTTACAACCCGGCCCCTCCTTATCTCGAGGAGAGCCGAGCCACGACTTTTATGGCTCCAGAGGTACTTTCTCCAAGGGGAAGGGGACCAATAATCAAAAGGTTAAAGCAATAAACAAATAATTAGATATTGGGCCTCATGATGTGGGTGGAATTTGGGCAGGCGGAGAGAAGATAAGGCACCGTGGTGAGAATTGGGGCCGGCCCAGAGGCGTGGTGGTTAAGTTCACGTGCTCCACTTCTGAGACCTGAGTTCGCAGGTTCAGATCCCAGGCACGGACCTGCACACCGCTCATCAAGCCATGCGGTGGTGGCGTCCCACATACAAAATAGAGGAAGATGGGCACAGATGTTAGCTCAGGGCCAATCTTCCTCGCCAAAAAAAAAAAAGAAGAAGAAGAAGAAGAAGAAAGAGAGAGAACTAGAATAAGATGCTCACAGCCCTCCTTCTCCTCTCCCCACCACTGCCTGTGAGGGACCCAGGCTCAGACTCAGTTTCCTTCCTCACTTTGTCTCTAGCGGGCGGGGAGGTGGGATGTGTGCCTGCTGGCCCTGTGTAGAGACCAGGACATGGGAACATCCAGGACCCACTTGGAAAGAACTGAGGGGCCCAGTTTGCCCAAAGGAGGTTCTGCAGGAGAGAGAGTGGGACCACTGGACCATCCGTGGCATCGAATGCCCAGGCTGGGAGGGAGAGTCTGGTCTTGCTGGGAGGGCTGGGTCAGAGGCCCCAAGAGAGCTGTGACCGGCTACTCACAGGGGTGTCTGGCTCAGGCCGGGACCTGGACAGGGGCTCTGAGGACCCTGCCCCTGCAGGCAGGAATGCCTGAGTCACCCAGCTGCCAGAAGGCCACCCTGAGTTCAAATCCCATAGACACTGCCACTAGCCAGGACCCGCCGGCCAGCCGGGGTCGGCCTCGCTGGGCATCCATGAAATGGGCGTGTGGGTGAGGCCTGGGAGGGCCGGACCCGCCACTGTCTGCTGACTCAGGGTTTGTGCAGTTTCTTTCCTCCTTCTCTAATTCCCGGGGCCCCTCCTGAGCCAGGCGGTCATGTGCAGGGCAGGGTGGGGACAGGATGAAGAGTGACAATAATTGCCACCTTCCTGGGCGTTGGCCACGCACCAGGCCCGGTCTGTGGGCTTTCTGTGGACGAGCTCCTGGTCTCCGTCACAGCCCGGTGAGGCAGCCCATTTTGCAGATGGGGAAACTGAGGCCCAGAGAAGAATCATCCATCTGGGAATCACTCTGGAGAGCCCACTCTTTACCCTCATGCTAGAGACAGGGGTCAGACAAGGGCCTCGAGCTGCAGGAAAAGGCTGCCCCTCTGTGGCCATAACCTTCCTCTGGGGGTTGTCACCCTAGGTGGGATCAATGAGTCTGTGGTCCGAGCCCTCCAGAGCAAAGCCATCCCCTACACACACAGTGCGAGCCCCCTAGGTAGACATTTTCCAGCAGCCGCATTAAACAAATAAAAACTGTAAGAGAAACAGGTCAAATTCATTTTAATTCTATATTTTATTTCACCTGATATACCTGAAATATTATCATTTCAACATGTAATTGGTAGAAAAAAATATTAATATTTTATATTCTCCTTTTCCTATAAGCCTCTGAAATCGATTGTGAATTTTCTCAGATCAGACGCTAACCTTCCATCAGAAACACTGGATCTCGGGACCAGCCCAGCGGTGTAGTGGTTAAATTCGTAGGCTCAGCTTTGGTGGCCTGGGGTTCACAGGTTCGGATTCCAGGCACAGACCTACACACCGCTCATCAAGTCACACTGTGACGGTGTCCCACATACAAATTGGAGGAGGATGGGCACAGATGTTAGCTCAGGGCCAATCTTCCTCACCAAAAAAAAAAAAAAAGACTGGATCTGCATTCAGATCTCATCACTGTTACAGCTGAAAAAGTCTATTCCCAGGTCTGCGTTGTTCCAAAACTGCCTAAAAAGTTTTCCAATGATTGAATTGAGTGTCAGCGTTTCAGTGGAAATCAATAATAATTAAACACAACCAGAAGTTGAGTTCCCCAGTCACACCGGCCACATTTCAAGGGCTCAGGAGGCACCTGTGGCCAGAGGCCGCCATATTGGATGGCACAGAAAGGACCATTTCCAGCATCGTGGAAAGTTCTGTTGGACCACACGGCTCCAGGCTGTGAGTGACCCCAGGGTGGGGGAGGCACATAGTAGGAGCTTAATAAATGTAGGTTAGAAGGGAGAGAGAGGAAGCATGAGAGAGAAAGGAAAGAAAGAGAGAATTCGAGAAGAGCCTTCAGGCTAAGGCACAGCAAGTGCAGAGATCCGATGGTGTGGTGGAGCATGGAGTGTGTGAGGGACAAGCAGAACTTGGCAGTGGCAACAGAACAACACTGGTTGTGCTGGCTTGGGGACCCAGGGGAGGTGGGGGCAGGATAGGCCCATGGGGGCCACAATGCGTCTGTCGGGCTTTGACGGCAGAGCTGGGACGCAGTACAAAGAACCCTGAGAATTTGAAGAGAGTGATTAATTTCTTTAGCTAGATTTTTCTCATTTATTATTTTCATCCTAAAAGTAATCCATCCAAGTGATACAGGTCAACTGCTTTTTTACAAAAATCGTTTAAAAGTTTGTACAGATTTTAAATGTGCATGAATTGCTGAGGGAAAAAGAAAAGAATGGGGAGGGGGAATTTACCCTATCAGACCTTAAGTTCTGCTATAAAGTTACAATAAGCCAAACAGTATGACCCCACCCTATGCCCCAGCAATTCTGAGGCTACTTCTTTGCCCAAGAGAAATGAGAACGTAGGTTCCCCACATAGACAAGGACAGTCTGGGTGCCTTTATGCATAAGAACCCGGCCTGGAAACAGCCATGAACAGAGGAAATGGATATGCGCTGAGATTTATTCATACAGGGGAATCCTCCTCGGCCGTAAACACACTCTAACATACACACAAACACGGATGAATGTCGAGAACGTCGTGCTGAGCAAACGAAGCCAGATGCCGAACTCTAAGCTGAGAGTTCTAGAATGCCCCAGGACCAGTCGACTCCATTTGTGATGGAAAAACTCAGAACAGTGGTCCCTCTGGGGTAGCGGTGGGGCGGGTTGGAAAGAGGCACGAGAAACTTTCTGGGGTAATGGGCTGTTCTGCATGGCGGGAAGGGTTTGGATGGCATCGGGGTGTGAGGCATTCGTCAAAATTCGCTTCAGATTAGCATGTTTCCTCGCGGCAAGTGGGCTAGCTTGCCGCTGGTTTAAAAAGAATGCAATGGGTGCACATTGATCTGAAAAGATTGCCATGATATGGTAACAGAAAAACAAGCACGGTGCGGGGTGAGGTGTAAGATGTGATGTCCACATTGTTCAGAAGAGGAGGAAGAGGAAGGCAGGCACTGTGAATACGCTTCCACGCGCTTCTGTAAGCGCAGCTGGTTACGCACCAAACCAGTTTTGTTTCGATCCCCAAGGCTGGCATGGCAGTGTCGGGGGAGACCCCTGACATTAAAAAACCCAGATGATAATAAATATATATAACTTATCAATAAGCCTAGATAATCAATAGATATAGGGATATGATTCAAGACTTTATTTTCCTAATTAGATTTTCTAAAAAGAAAGAAAACTACACATGTGCCGTATTGAGGCAGTCTAGCGACGTAACAGGCATCCCCCCACTTCTGGAGCTTAACATAGTCGACGTTCACTGCAGGCTCACATCCCAGCCCCATGTGGGCTCTCTTGGCCACGTCCTTTGGGGCTTAGGCTCTGCCATCTGCACCTGTGGCTCCAGGTCCCCCAAGGACCTTGGCTGGTCCTACCAGCCAAGGGGGTGGCGGGTGAGCACGTGGCAGTCACTGCCACTATGTTCGCAATTCAAAATTCAAGACGTACAGACAGGCACGAAGTGGAAAATTCTAGTTCCCACAACCACCTCAGACTCACCCCTGGAGGTAACCACTTTTAATGCTTGCCTGCCAGAAAATTTCTCTCTCTCTTTTTTTTTTTTTTTTGAGGAAGATTAGCCCTGAGCTAACATCTGCCACCAATCCTCCTCTTTTTGCTGAGGAAGACTGGCCCTGAGCTAACATCCGTGCCCATCTTCCTCCACTTTATATGTGGGACACCTGCCACAGCATGGCTTGCCAAATGGTGCCATGTCCGCACCCGGGATCCAAACCGACGAACCCTGGGCCCCCGAAGTGGAACGTACACACTTAACCGATGCGCCACTAGCCCGGCCCCCAGAAAATTTCTCTTTATGGGTGTATCTTGTCTTCCCTTATTTATTTTTTAAGCATAATTAAGATACTGCTTGGTATGTGGCTCCGCCCTTTTCACTCTTTGTAGTATTTCGGACGTCTTGCCAAATAAATTCCACCTCCTTACCCCTCCAACCTTTTATTCCGAACATTTCAAAATATAAGATTTTTAAGTTGCGTCAACTTAAAAAACAAATTCGCCTGGTATTTTATCCTAAAAATGAGTTTATTCGGGAATAGCCAAAAGAATTAGAACTAGGGATGTGCATGCTACTGTGAACCAGAGGCAAATCCAGAGAACACAGGAGGGGGAGCTGCTTTTATAGAGAAAAAGGGGGAGGGGGAGGGGCTGCTCTAAAGGAAAGCCCATTGCAGGAAAGTAACAGTTCAGGGTGGCAACGGCTTCTCATTGGCTGAGCTGTAGCCTTTCTCATTGGCTGAGCTGTGGTGTTTCTCATTGGCTGAGCTGCGGCATTTCTCATTGGCTGGGCTGCAGCGTTTCTCATTGGCTGAGCTGTGGTGTTTCTCATTGGCTGAGCTGCGGCATTTCTCATTGGCTGGGCTGCAGCGTTTCTCATTGGCTGAGCTGTGGCGTTTCTCATTGGCTGAGCTGTGGCGTTTCTCATTGGCTGAGCTGTGGCATTTCTCATTGGCTGAGCTGTGGCATTTCTCATTGGCTGGCCTGCAGTGTTTCTCATTGGCTGAGCTGTTACCAGGTGGGAAGAGAAATCTTCCTTCAGTAGTAAAGTGGTTTTATTTCCTGTGAAGATGCAGCTTCCATCTCTTCCCCTTTGGTGTAACTGACTATGTGTGATAGGGCTGAGAGCTCCCCCTGCAGGCCTTCCTGACTCCAATATGGTTAAGGTTTCTTTTATTAATTTCCACACTGTCCCCTTCTGATCAAGATCTTTCTCCAAAAGCAATGCTGATCCAGCAGGCATGTTCTCTGGTCTTGTCCCTTGGCGCCAGGAAGGACCTTTCCTGGTTGTCGTGTCCCATGTTGGAGTGAAGGTGCTTAGTGGTTGGAAACCATTTAGGCCACATTTGGGTAATGAGGAAGGTTAGGAGGGAGAAGGTTAGGAAGCATTTCTTATTCCAAGTCCATAGCTGTCTGAGGTCATAAGCATCAGAAATCATTTCAAATTGTTGAGCTAACATCACTTTCCTGGGCACGTCATTTTTACAGAGGTTCAACAGGAATAGGTACAGAACTTCACAGCAAGTATACAGAGTAAGATTAAGAGCAATACTCTGGGGCCAGCCTCATGACCTAGTGGTTAAGTTCGGTGCGCTCCACTTCAGTGGCCCAGATTCACAGGTTCGGTTCCTGAGTACAGACCTACACCACTCATCAGCCATGCTACAGCAGAGACCCACAGACAAAATGGAGGAAGATTGGCACAGATGTTAGCTCAGCAAAAAAAAAAAAAAAAAAAAAAAAGAGAGAGAGATCAATACTCAAAGCCCAGTTGCCAGATGGTTCTAAACCAGGAGCCCATACCTGAAGGTAACCAGTTGAACAAATCAAAAGACAGTGGATTATTAGGTGAAGTTTGCTGTGGCCAATGTGCTTGCTCTCTAATCTTAGGTGACCGGGTTTCTGCTTCCCCAGAGGCATTTATCCACGTGCAACAGGAGGTGTTTGTTAGTGCACAGACACTTCCTAGCTCAGCAAGTGGACAGTCAAGGGCTGTACAATTGTCACGAACTTTCTTGGCTAGTGAGTTAAGCAACCATTGCTTTGCTGAAATTGCTTTGGCTGTGGACTGGGCCAACTCTTCGAGTGTCAGGGAGAGATTCCTGGCCATTTGTTCATGGGTGCTCACTCCGATCCGTGGAAAGAAAGTTCCTCCCACGAAGACAGATCCAGAGTCACGCACAGCTCCTAGAAGTTCTTGTTTAGAGTGACTATGGAGATTCAACAGGAGAGACCAATGAGAGGAGAAAACAGGACAGTGAATATCACGCTGTCCTTGTAATCTCCAGCCATCAAGGCAATGAGTTGCCCAAGCATAAAGGCCATTACTGAGACCTGCACAGATGAAGACGTAACCAAGGGGTGTACATAAGGCTCCCACAGATGTGATAGCATCTATACACTCATTCATCAGCATAGAGGTGTTAGCATTGTATAACCAAACCTCAGATCCAGTGTCGTTACATTCCGAGAGGTTGCCTAAATATATGGGGATATGAAGAAATTTACTGATAGCCTGGGTTATGTTGCTGGCCTCACAAATTTTTTTATACAAATATTCATAAGATCCTGTTTGGGGGCCCGCCTGGTGGCAGAGTGGTTAAGTTCGCACACTCTAGTTTGGCAGCCCGGGATTTGCAGGTTCCATCTTGGGTGCGAACCTACATACCACTCATCAAGCCATGCTGTGGTGGCATCCCACATACAGAGTGGAGGAAGATGGGCACGATGTTAGCTCAGTAATACTCTTCCTCACCAAAAAAAAAAAAAAAAAAAAAGACCTTGTTTTCCCCTCCCGAGTCTGGATTAAATTAAAGCTAGGAATGAGTTTAGGTGGGCTTAGCACCCTGAGTCAGTAAAATGGGCCAGTAGAGCAATTTAGATCAACAACAGCATGCAGAATCCTAGTGAAACTACTTATAGGGAGAACTAAGGGGTCATTAATCTCTTGGACAGACCAAGGTTTCTGACGGCAATCAGAGAGGTTCCTCCCTTTCAAAAGCGATTGGGAAATGCAGACAAGGGCATTGTCTTTCCAGGAAAGGGCAGGAGAAAGTACAGTAAGAAACAATGGTGGGAGGAGAACACAGAGGCCTGGCCGGGGGTCCGTCTTGGGGAAGCTGTCTGCCTCAGATGTCAGCTGCTTCTCTTTCTGGTCAGTTTGATTTGAGGTCTCCAGTGTTCGTTTAGGACCGAATATTGGGTGGAGCCTTCTTCAGCTGTGAGATGAGTGCCCAAGGCTCAAGTTCCTGAAGCTTGGCTGCCATCTGGGTAGTGAGGAGGTCCTAGAATAGTTGCTTCCCAGGAGATTTCAAGGGCAGGAAAATTGGAAATACCCGTTTGGAGTCCTGTATCCAGACATTTAAGGAGAGTGGAAGGATTTAGGATCCAGTCCAGCTTACAAGTATAAGAAAACATTAAAGACAATTAACAGGACTACGGGCCAGCCTGGTGGCATAGCAGTTAAGTTCACAAGCTCCACTTCAGTGGCCTGGGGTTTGTGGGTTTGGATCCCGGGCGCAGACCTACACACCACTCATCAAACCACGCCGTGGCAGCATCCCACATACCAAATAGAGGAAGATAGGCACAGATGTTCGCTCAGGGCCAATCTTCCTCACCAAAGAAAAAAAAATTAATAGGACTTGAATTTAATGTCTACAGAAGTGAAAACATAATTTCTGTCTCCACAACAACCTCATTGTAAAAAATAAAGATAATCATAGTAAAATTAGTTTGTTTGTATTAAACTTGGCCTGATTATTTATATAAATGCAGCAAGGATAGTGATTGACCATAAAATCTTTTCTTTTTTGTTTTTTTGAGGAAAATTAGCCCTGAGCTAACTACTGCCAATCCTCCTCTTTTTGCTGGGGAAGACTGGCCCTGAGTTAACATCCATGCCCATCTTCCTCTACTTTATATGTGGGATGCCTACCACAGCATGCCATTTGCCAAGTGGTGCCATGTCCACACCCGGGATCCGAACCGGTGAACCCCAGGCCACCGAGAAGTGGAACGTGCAAACTTAACTGCTGTGCCTCCGGGCGGGCCCCATAAAATCTTTTTTAAAGATTGCTTTGCTGAAACTCTGGAAGGAAGGTACTAGGCTGATTTTTCAAGCCGTTTCTTAAATCTATGTGGTCATATCTGAGTCTGTGTACATCTTTCTTGAATATAATATTCTAGTCAAAGCCTTGTCAATGCAGCCAATATTTCCAACTGTGTCCTGTTGCAAGGAGAACAGCCTTTAACTGAACCCACGCAAAGACATTCACTGTCATGAAAAGAATACCTAAGAGTTTCTGAATTCTGGAGGGATCAGGTAGAGAGAAAAAGATGAATGTTTCAACCCTCGTTGCAAAGATACACCTTACCAAGTTGCTCTAAGTTATAGAGAGCTTAAAGGAGAGGAGAAAGAGGGGTCCTTCACATCTGAAAAACAAAACATCAAAGCAATCAGTCCTCCCCTCGAGTTCCAGAAACTTCCACCCACTTCAGTCTTATAATGTTAAAGGTATCAAAGCCTGTATTCCAGGGGCCTGGGCTGGTGGCCTAATGGTTAAGTTCGGTGCACTCCGCTTTGGCAGCCAGGGCTTGGTTCCTGGATGCAGACCCACAACGCCCGTCTGTCAGTGGCCATGCTGCGGTGGTGGCTCACATCCAAAAAGAGGAAGATTGGCAGTGGGTATCAGCTCAGGGTAAATCTTCCTCAGCTAAAAAAAAAAAAAAAAACACAAAACAACCTCCTGTATTCCAGAGTACTTGTGAAAGTCTTTTCTATGAAAATATCTTTGAAAATGAAACATATTTGTGAAAGCATTGGAGTAAGACAATAGCTGTAACTGACAAAGGACTTTTTAAAAAAAGCAATGGGTAGGGACCGGTCCGGTGATGTGGTGGTTTAGTGCACATGTTCTGCTTTGGCGGCCCGGGGTTCGCCAGTTCGGATCCCGGGTGTGAACCTACACACCGCTGGGCCCGCCATGCTGTGGCAGGCGTCCCACATAGAAAGTAGAGGAAGATGGGCACGGATGTTAGCTGAGGGCCAATCTTCCTCAGCAAAAAGAGGAGGATTGGCAGCAGATGTTAGCTCAGGGTTAATCTTCCTAAAAAAAAGAAAAAAACAGAAGTAAGCAATTGTGAACTATATTACCTTTTTGCAGCTTGGTGAACTTAAAATACCTTTTATAAATTTCTAGAAACATGTGCCTTTTTTTCCCCAGAAAATTTCTGAGCATGGCATAAAACATGTTCACTAGTAGACTCAAATCTCTTTAGTTTCTCCAGGATGGGAAGCCAAAAGTAGATAAATTTGTGTTCAGTAATTAATGTTTTAGTATTTTATCTTGTTTGGAAAACGACTATACACTGTTTAGTTTAACTTAGTATAAACTTTCTTCTTATTTACATTTATGTTCATTATTGCTTTTTTTTTTTTTTTGAGGAAGATTAGCCCTGAGCTAACATCTGCTGCCAATCCTCCTCTTTTTGTTGAGGAAGACTGGCCCTGAGCTAACATCCGTGCCCATCTTCCTCTACTTTATATGTGGGACGCCTACCACAACATGTCTTGCCAAGCGGTGCCATGTCCACACCCAGGATCCAAACCTTTGAACCCCAGGCTGCCAAAGCGGAAAGTGAGCACTTAACCGCTGCACTACCAGGCCGGCCCTCATTTCTTGCTTTTAACAACCACGCATAAATTAGACATTAAATAGCCAACCATCATCTTAAATTACTTTCTTGCTGACAAATTTTGTAACAGAGACAGTATGAGCCCACTCGACTAGTAAACCCAGGCCGAGAGAAAAGTTGCACATTTGTGTTATACCCAACACTAGCAACTCCAAAGCGGTGCCTGTTTTCTATTTACACCAACGACCTTAAGCTAGCTTTTATTTACTAAGGATTCACCCTAGGTCACATGAACCTGAAAAGCATTTAAGTTAATTTCTATAATATTTCTGAGATTTGGGAATACTTAATTTATAAGCACTTAATTTCAAGCCAACTAAATAGAGCTTTTTACAGGTCAATTCTAGCGATACTGTCTGGAGGTAGAAAAATATCACATCTTTAGAACATATGTAGACACAGAGCTGGACCTAAACAGAGATCTCATAGCTTTCATTTTAAAACATTTAGCCGTGTCTCGGGTACAAAACTCTAAAGAATAGTTGGATCCAAATCGTATTTCTGGCAGATGGACTAAGTTAATGTTGCTTGCTCAGATGGCCAAAGTCTTTTACTAAGGATTTTTCTTTGCATGCTGTAAGGATCCTTTCTGAGCTGTTTTCGGCATCATTTTATCTACTATGAACAGTCCAGGGCAATTGCTATTTAAAGTTTTCTTTCTAGTTGTTTATTTGCTCCAGTTAACTTAGAAATAGTAATTAAGAGCTCAGCATTTGAATCCTCAAAGGGTCTGATTTCAAAGGGGACAGGTTCTCGAAGAGGGGACGAGAGGAAGATGGCGTAGGGGGCAGAGCCTGGACACAAGAAGGATGCCGGGGCGGAGTCCAAGACAAGGCTTCTGGGAAGACGACCCAGATGGCTCCTGAGACAAATAACAAGGGGGAGGGGAGCATGAGGCTTCGGAGTCCGTCTTGTTCTGCCTCAGTTCTTCAGCTGATTCCGGTGATTTAGACATGGTGTCTTGTAGTGAGGTGATTTTAGCGCTTTGTGTGTATCCAGAAGCTTCCAGGTACTAATGAAAATAGACATGCCATCCATTTCCAGTCTTCCAATTTGGTTTTAAGAAAAGCTAGTTTGGGGAGATTGAAAGTTCCCCATAATGGCCATTGCAATTTCAGGCTGCTTTCGGTCTGTTTGGCCCATTTAGTTAAAAATGTGCATGTAGGGGCCCAAAGTTCTTGAATATAAACCCAGGCCAGGACCCCTGAAGGAGGGTTTCCCTCCGAACATTTAGATGATGGCAATCCCATTTCTGACGTTTCCTCTGAAAACCCAAGAAAGTTGCCAAAGTCCTAGCCCTGATACCCAAAGGCATCTAAAAACAAAAGAAAAGTTGCTGGATTCCCAGCCCCGATTCCAAAAGGAATCCGGGAAAAAAAAAAAAAACCAAACAAACAAACAAAAAACACCACCAGGATTTTCAGCAAGCCCAAGCAGTTATCTTCTGCTACCTTCAGAAAATAACCGAGTACTCACCAAGGATGATGCCTTGAACCCAAAGACAGAGCCTTAAACCAGAAGGACAAAGTCCCTCCCCTGAGGAGACCAAGCCTCTCCTGATCCCAAATAAAGCCTGAGAGCTCAGAACACAAGACGAGCGGAGCTTGAAATCCAAGAGGAGACCCACTAAACCAAAGCAGGTGGCCACTCACAGAGGCGATGAGCACAAGAAGCTGGGTGTGGGTACCTCACTCAATCCTGGGGCTCGGCGTCTCTCTGGGGTCGTCTCCTCTGGATCTCACTTTTCTGATGCTATATACGTCAACTTAAAAAGCAAATCCACCTGTTAGTTTATCCTCAAAATGAGTTTACTTGGGAAAAGCCAAAAGAATTGAAACTCAGGACGTACATACGATGGCAAACCATAGGCAAATCCACAGAACAAAGGAGGGGAGCTGCTTTTATAGAGAAAAAGGGGGAGTAGGGAGAGGCTGTTCTAAGGGAAAGTCCATTGGGGGAAAGTAGCAGTTCAGGGTGGCAGCGACTTCTCATTGGCTGAGCTGTGGCGTTTCTCATTGGCTGAACTGTGGCATTTCTCATTGGCTGAGCTGCGGTGTTTCTCATTGGCTGGACTGTTGCTGGGTGGGGAGAGAAATCTTCCTTCAGTAGTAAAGCGGTTTTACCTCCTGTCCGGGAACAAGCATCCTTTGGTAATGGCCACTGTGTGATAGGCATGAGAGCTCCCACTACAGGCCTTCTTGCCTCCAATTTAGCTAAGATTTCTTTTGTTAATTTCCACAGTTGGAAGAATTACCCAGTGAACACTCCTCTACCCACCACCACTAAAATTTCATTGTACCTGTTTTATCGAATATCTGTGCATCCTTCTGTCCATCCATCAATCTTTCTTGTTTGTGATGCATTTCAAAGTAAGCTGCAGACATCAGAACATTTCACCCTGAACATTCCAGGCTGCATATCATTAAATAGACTTCAATATTTGTTTATGAGTTTTTCTTTTTTTTAAAAGAAAAGATTTTATTCTTTCCTTTTTCTCCCCAAAGCCTCCCGGTACATAGTTGTATATTCTTCGTTGTGGGTCCTTCTAGTTGTGGTATGTGGGATGCAGCCTCAGCGTGGTCTGATGAGCAGTGCCATGTCCGCGCCCAGGATTCGAACCAACGAAACACTGGGCCGCCTGCAGCGGAGCACCCGAACTTAACCTCTCGGCCACGGGGCCAGCCCCGAGTTTTTCTTATAATAGATGAAATTTACGCACAGCACGCTGCACACATCTGAAATGAACCAGTTTTGAGAAATGTGTGTGTAACCCAATCCCTGTTGAGACATCGACACCTCCTTTTGAGAGGCTGGATTCCGATGTGGGCAGGGCCCTGGTTTATTTAGCCGGTCTTGATTTATTTATCCAATGCCGGCTTGTTCAGGTCCCTCTTATAAACTGTGTTGCGGGGCCACAACTAGAAGGACCCACAACGAAGAATATACAACTATGTACCGGGAGGCTTTGGGGAGAAAAAGGAAGAAATAAAATCTTTAAAAATAAAAAAAAAATTGTGTTGCAACTGACATCCTGGTATATATTTCCTCCGGCGCTTCCTCGCGGGCACCCATGTATTCCATAAATTTCCGGAGGTCAAGTTCCTTTGTGCATCCGACAAATATAATGGAGTGGCGGCCTCTTGTCGGACGCTGGTTCTGGGAGGTGGGACATCGTAAAGGGAGAATTTCTGCTCCCTCTTAGCTTCCCTACTAGCGGAGAAGATGGACTTAAAGAAGTCAATAGACAAAGAAAATATGGCTAAGTATGGAAAGAGCTGTGAAAGAAGCAAACAGAAAGCTGAGGTGGGGAAGGACGGGCATGTGGGCGGTGTCCCCTGCGACGTGCTCTACATAATTTAAATATTGCCAAGTGACGTCCCAAAGAAGTTCCTCGCATCACTCTTCTGCCAAGAGGGGAGGGAAAGAGCCTGTTTCCCTGCGTTCTGGCCGAGGCGTGAGTCACATCGCCGAGGTGGAGGAGCCCAGAGGAGACGAGCTCCCTGGGAATTTCAGGAGGTGAGCGGGGGCAGCCTGGGCGGCGGGACACCGCACAGCGTGTCCCGGGAATGATGCGCATTGAACCCAGCTCCGGCTCCCGGAGTCTTGGCGAGTGGACCGCGGGCTCCCGCTGTGAGCCAGCAGGGCGGTCCGGCCGCTCAGACGCGGCTCCTGCAGCCCCATCGCGCTCCTGGAAGGGCGGCGCCGCGCACAGGGGCGAGGACCAGACCCGGCCCGGCACAGACCCCGCATCCCGGCAGCCTCCCCGCTCGCCTCCTTTGCCCACGCGGTTCCCTCTGATACCCACACGCGGCTCCTTCCCTCACCTCCTTCAGGTCTGCTCAAAAGTCACCTCCTCAGAGGGCCCTGCCCTGACTCCATCCGTCTAAAACTACAATCCCCACCAGGATACCCCGTATCTAGCCCCCATCTGCTCCATTTTTGGCCATCACCATCCAATTATTCCATTTAAAACCTTATGTGTTGACGTAATGGTTCATTCAAACGTAAACTGCAATCAGGTTTTTTTGTCGGTTGCACGCGCTTCTGTATCCCCCAGCGCCCGGCAGAGAGTGGGTGCTCCGTAAATATTTGTGGGATGAATTAATAAACTTGCCCAATCTCAGACAAAAAGCCCTAAAGCTCCCCGGGGATTCTTTGGACTCCTCTTGGACACCAGACTGTAAGGTCCCTGGAAATGAGGTCCTTGTCCGTGAGCGCCCCCCTCCACCGCCACTGCTTGTTCTTCAAATCAGACGACAGAGGGCTTGAGAGCTGCCTCGGGTCACACAGCAAATCCAAGGCAGGGCTGTGACGTAGGCGGGAGTTGTTTCTCTGCATATCCCTGGGTGGCCAAGAGGGACAGCGGCCAACTGGATGGTTTATTATAATAATGGCTAATGGACGTTAAGCATTCATATCAACAAGGATCTTTTAAACCTCATACAAACTGATTTTTTGTTGGAGTGTATGGTTTTATGAATTTTGAAACATGTATAGACTTGTGTACCATCACCACAATCAGGACACAAACTCCCATCATCTCTTTGCGGTCGCACCCTCCCCATCCCTGACTGCCCTCTCCCTCCAACTCCCCACCACACCCCACCCCCACCACTACTGATCTATTCTCTGTCCATATGGTTTTGTCTTTTCAAAAAGGTCATATTAGTTTCCTGTTGCTGCTGCGACAAATGACCACGAACTGAGGGGCTGAAAGCCATGTAAATTTCTGCTCGTACACTTCCGGAAGCCAGAAAAATCAGTGTCATTGGGCTAAACTCCAAGAGCCCGCAGGGCTGCGCTCCTCCTGGACGTTCTTGGGGAGAATCTGTTTCCTTCCGTGCCTTTTCTAGCTTCTAGAAGCTGCCCTGGGGCCGGCCCCGTGGCCAGTGGTTAAGTTCTAGCGCTCCGCTTCGGTGACCCAGAGTTTTGCGGGTTCGGATCCTGGGTGCGGACGTGGCACCGCTCATCAGGCCTTGCTGAGGCGGCATCCCACATGCCACAACTAGAAGGACCTACAACTAAAAATATACAACTATGTACCAGGGGATTTTGGGGAGAAAAAGGAAAAAATAAAATCTTTAGAAGCTGCCAGCCTTCCTTGGCTCTTCGTGGCCCCTTGCTCCATCTTCGAAGCTGGCCGGTAGCATCTTCCAGTCTCTCTCCTCTCTGACCTCAGCTTGGGTTGTTACACCTTCTTCTCTCATCCTCCCGCCTCCCCCTTGTGAAGACCCTGTGACGACCCTTAAGGCCCACCACCCGGATAACCTCCCCATCTCAGAGTCCTTGACGTAATCACAGCTGCAAAAGCCCTTTTCCCACCAACGTAACGTATTCCCAGGTTCCGAGAATCAGGACATGGATGTCTTTTGGGGGCCAATCTTCAGCCCACCACCGTCACACGAATGGGATTATACTTTGTGCCTCCCTGCGTCTGGCTCCCGGCCTTCAGCGCACCGCTGGCCTGGGAGGGTCATCCCGTAACCAAACTCAGCTCCCTCTTGGTGAGTGCGCAAGCACAACTGAGGCAGAAGTGGGTGAAAAAAGGTTTATTACTTGCACAAGCCAAGGAGAATACCGAGGATACGTCCCAAAGCGCTGCCTCCCCGACGGGGGGTGGGGGTGGGGTGGTGGGGGGGCGGGGGCTCCTTTTATTGTCAGGGTCCGTACAGCTCATGAATATTCAGTTAGGAAAAAGGCGGGAGACTGGGGTTCCCCGCCTTACAGCCACGTTCTTTGAGGGCGCATGCGCGGTATGAGCCAAACCCGGCAGCTCGGCCCCGCCCAGATGGAGAGGGTTCAGGATGCTGCTGCGGGCAGGGCCTCGGGCAGATTCTAGCTGGAGGGGCGCAGCCGACTCCCGAGCCATCTCTGCGGTTGGGTTCTTCCTGTTTTTCTGGAGCCTTGTCTGCAAAACATCTGACACTTTCTGCAGGTTGTTAACCAAATCCTCAGCAACCCTTTTGCTCCCACCTTCCTGGCCGCCTGGTTCCCAGGCGCGGGGCCGTGGGCATCCGCGGCTTGTTTCTCGGCATCGCCCGGGAGCATCTCGTGCCTGAGGCGCGGGTACCACTGTTGAGCCGCTCGGCCGCTGCAGGACCCTCGGGTTGTTCCCGTTTTGGGGGCGATTGTGGATAACGCGGCTGTAAAGACGGAGCAGAGATGTTGGTGTGAACATGAGTTTTCCTTTCTCTTGAGTTGAACCCCCAGGAAGGGGAGAGACTGTGCTTTAAAATCTGCGCTTCTATTAGGATATTTCATGGAGGTACATTAATGCACAATATATAATCGAATAATAATAATAATTAATAATAATAGTAATATTCCCCTGGGAGTTAAATATCCGTGTGACCAAGGGGAGGGAGGCAGAAACTGAGACACAGAGAGAATATGTGGGTTGCCTGAGGTCAAATCCGGGTCCTCCTGACTCCCCCCCCCCCCCCCCCCCCCCCCCCCCCCACCAGGAGAGAACCGTGTGAAGGGGCGGGAGGCATCGCCCCATGGCACTGAGTGGTTAGGAGCGCAAACTGTGGGGCCACACAGCCTGGGTTCAAATTCCAGCTTTGCCGCCTGCGGCTGTGCGACATTAGCTAAGTGTCTTTGCCTCTCTGTGCCTCCATTTCCTCCTTTGTAACACAGGGATGGCACAACCACCCACCACCTAGGGCCCTTGAGGGAAGAAGTGAATTAAGGCACCCAATGTCGTGGGCAGTACAGTGCCAGGAGCGCTGTCAGTGTGATTTTTCTTTCTTCAACAAATGCTGATTGAGGGCCCGCTCTGTGTATGCCAGCATTCTAGATCCACTGGCGGTCAAGACAGACTAAAAAAATAATAAAAATCCCCGGTCTCAGAGCTTGTGAGCAAGCAGAGAAGAAAGGTAACAGGCAGTCCACGTAATATGTAAAGTATAGAGTAGCTCGGGAGGCGACAAGTGGGACGGGAAAACAAAGCAGGTTGAGGGGTGGGTGGGTTCAGCTGTGAAGAGGGTGTCAGCGGAGGCCTCAGCCCTGCAGGAGGTGAGGGTGCCAGTCACAGGCCTGAAAGGAAGACAGAGAACAGCCAGTGCCAAGGCCCTGAGGCAGGCTCGGCCTGCCGTGTTGGAGGAACAGCAAGGAGCCCAGCGCGGTGGGAGCTGATAGACGAGGAGGAGAGGAGAAATGGAGGCAGAGAAGGATCCGGGCGGACCTCTAAGGGCCATTTGGCTCTCGGGAGGAGTTTGCTTTTCTGTGCGAGATGGGAGGGTTTTGAGCAAGGGAGGGACAGGAGCCGACTGTAGTCCTTCTGGCTGCCACATGGGGAGAACTGACCAGAGGGATGGGCGGCGTCGGGGGGAGCAGGCAGATCTATATGGTGGTGACTGCCGTAGTCCACGCGGCTCTAATCCTTTCCGAGTTCCCTCAAGGAAGGCCTTCCTAGCCTCCTTCTCCAATTGGGAAAACTGAGGCACAGAGAGGTTGAGCCATGTATTCAAGGCCACACAGCTAGTTGGTAGCAGAGCCTAGGTTCAAATCAGAGTCTGTCCAACCTCAGCCCATCTCCCTTCCCCAGTGCGTGGACCGGGCTGCCTCTGCAGGTGGTGACTGAGTCCTCACCACCAGGGGATCTGAAGTGGGGACAGTTTTGTTTATTGCACACCCGCTGTGTGTCAGGCACCAGGGATAAAAACACTGAACGAGACAGACACATTGTGTCCTAGTAGCAGAGGGAGGGGGGAGGCTCATTGACAGCTATTTGCTGAGACCTCCTATGAAGACTGCTGTGTGACCTTGGGGACATATATTAACCTCTCTGGGCCTCCATTTCTTCCGGCATGAAGTGGGACTCTCAATACCCACTCCATGGGGTGCTGGAAGGAGCCTGTGATAACGCGTCTTCAGCATAGCATTTCCGCAGGGGTGGCTCCCCGACCCTCCTCCTCTGCTGGGACCAACTGGAAGTCAGACGTGATCTTTGAGGTCCCATGAGGCCAGAGGAGCGGGCAGACCCAGGCTGTGTGGGGCCTTGAGTTTCGGGCTGAGGGGCTGCGGCCATATGGGGGATGGAGGGAGGGAGAGACTGGAGGCCGGGAGACCAGGGAGGAGGCTGGGCTGAGGGTCCCGGGGTGTCCCGAGAAGGCCCGGCCCGGCCAGGAAGCTTCCAGGAGGCTGAGCATGTCCTCGGCCGACTGCCCATCGTATGGGCTGCAGTCCCTCCCACCGCTGGCTTCCGATCCGGCTCCATCGTCATCTTCAGTCCTCTGCTCCGATGGAGCGAGGGCTGCCCGCCAGGCCCTGACATGGCCTGGGGACAAAACAGGCTTGTGACCCAGCGAGAGGAAAGGTCACCCCAGGGCCAGATTTGACGTACAAGGTGGAGAGAGAAAGTACACAGCCCCCGTTTGGGGACACGCAGCGAGATTCGGCCAAGCAGGAATGCAGGTGCGGGGGTGGGGGGCCTCCAGGGCCTCCATGCTCCAGCACAAAGAAGGGCAGGGGAACGGCATTCCTGGTGGAAGGAACAGCAGATACAAAGGCCCGGAGGTGGGAATAATGCTTGATGTATTTGGGGGCTTTGGCTGGAGTGTGGGGTGCATGGGGAAGGAGGGACGGGGACAGAAACTGTCTACAAGGCTGAGGTGCAAATCCCACTCTTCTTGGTACTTGCTGTGTGGCCTTGGCCAAATCGCTTTCCCTCTCTGAACCTTCTTTGTCTCATTTGTAGCATTGTAACACGTAGGGAGATCTCAGCTCTACCCCACTCACGCCTTGATTATTTGTTGAATACTGATGCTCAGTTATTTATGGGGCAATCGGTCGTTCTGGGCTCCGAGGGCACAGGGGTGGGGTTTGGCTGGAATGAGGCCAGGAATGAGGCCAGGCTTTGGGCGTCTCTAAAGGCCCCACGGGGGATTCTGGATTTGGGGGCCTTCAAAGTCCCCACAGGGGAGTCTAAAGTCCCCGGGGGGGATGAGAACTGCTAAGGCGGGTAAAAGGACCTAACTGTGATCTTGGACTTTCCTTCACTTTCTTCCGGGTAAACCACTTCATTCATTCCCGATTCATTCCATCACACACTCATTCATTCATTCACACATTCAATCGGTCAGATACGGGCTGAGCACCAACACGTCCGCCCACCCTGGGTTCCGCCTGGGCCTCGTGGGGTGTGGCTTGGAGATGCAGTTGCTGAGGGAGGAGGGGGGCACCCTCCTATTTCCTCATTTACGCGCTCAGGGACCGTGTCAGGGGCTCCGGAGGGCGCAGGAGCGTCTCCTTGGTGGCGTCTCCGTTTTCCTCTCCTGTAAGCTGGGGAGCGAGGTTCTCCTTCAAGGAGCTGCTGGAGATCAACGACTGGGACAAAGTCGAACCCTAAAGGGGTCTCCGCGCCCTGAGAATCCACCAGGAGCCAGGCGCTTCATGTCTATCATCCCTTTAATCCTCGGGGAGGATTAAAATCCTGAGGGGGAGGTTACCGTTATCCTCAAGTGACAGGCGAGGAAACTGAGGCTGAAAGAGCTGAGACCCTCCCCCTCCCGCCCCAGGGCGCAGAGAGAGAGCACGTGACCCAGGAAGGCGGAGCCAAGGCCCAGGCCCTCAGCCTCTAATCTGCCCGGTAACTGATGACCTCACAGCTCCAGCCCACTGAGCTAAATCTGCCTGGCAACCAGTGACGTCACTAATTCCATCGCAACTCTCAACCAATGGGGTGGCTGATGACATCACTGCCGATTGAGTCGTCGCAATTTGCTGAAGGCCTACTGTGTGGGGACCGCTGTGCTCAGCAGCCCCCTCCTCTGGGCTCACACGGTGCTCGGTGTTGCCTCTGTTACTGCGGAGAAGAAGAGTAATTTTAGCTCAGGTTTATGAACGCAGACTATGAGCCAGGCTCTTTTTAACCGTGTTTATGTCAATTGATACGTTAAACCCCCTCGCTATCCCTATTTTACACAGTGCTTGGTCCGTGCCAGGCACAGTTCTAAGCAATTTTACGTGTTCATAACAACCCTATGAGGGAACGATTATTATTATCCCCATTTTATGGAAGAAAACAATGAAGCACAGAGAGGTTGAATGACCTGCCCAAAGCCACACAGCTGGTGGGACATAGAATTCCAACCCACATATGCTGGCTCCAGGGTTGATGCCATTAACCGAGACACTGTGCTACTTCTCCTGTCCCCGTTTTATCGCTGAGGAAACTGAGGCACAGAGAGATTAAGCACCGGACCTCAGCTTGGCTAGAAAATGCCACGGATGGCCAGTTCCAGAATTGCAGCCTTACCCACGCCTGCAAAGCCCCCACCCCCAACCCCTGTGAGGTGACCAGCTGTCCCCCACTGTCCCCTTGGGAACAGCCCCCAGACGGGGACACAGGGGGATCGTTGCCAGCAAGCCACAGCCCACATGCCAGCTTCGCCCACAGCCTCTCTCCTGGCCCCCCTCGGGACGCTGCCCTCACCTGGGCTGCCCAGAGCCCCCCGCCACCCCACCCCAGGCAGAGGCCACAGTCCTTTTGTCCTTCTGCTCCAAGCCTGACTCTGGCGCCAAGCCTTGGAAAAACTCTCTGCCTCTCAAATCCTTCGGGAAAGACACCGGAGCCCCCTGGGCCAGTGCAGCCCTCGTGGGCCTCAGTTTCCTCACCTGTCAAATGCACAGACAAGGAAGAAGGAACAGAAAAGCCCTCTGCAAGCCAGCAGGGTTTTCAAGCTCAATGGGCCCAACACTTCGCCTCCTTTTTATTAAACACAGTTGTTTTAGTGGGAAGAGTATTTTTTTCCTTTAATGAATATTCATTCATTTATTGAAGGTTTTAGTAAAGTGAAACTCATACCACTGTGGTACCCAGCCCTTCATCAACAGCTTAACAAACTTGGCAAGGTGGGCATGCTGTGTCACCAGCCCCCCACCCGCCCCGGCCCCCAAGGATCACGGCTGTCCTGCCACAGGGTTACTTTGTCCTGTGTTTGAACTTCCCATAATCGGAATCATATGACCTGACTCTCTCGTGTCCCTCATCCTTCATTCAACATTATGTTTCCGAGTTTCATGTCTGTGGTCGGACCCAACCCTCTTCATATAACCGAATATTTGTAACATCCTTTTTGCCATCCTGAAATGAAACCCACAGATGATAGAACCTAGTTACACACATAATTTTTTTCCTGGTTCAGTGTATTGTCCCAGGGGTACTAGAAAGGGCCACAGATGAGGGCCGGCCCCGTGGCCAAGTGGTTGAGTTCACGCGTTCTGATCGGCAGCCCAGGGTTTCGCAGGTTCGGATCCTGGGTGCGGACACGGCACCGCTCGTCAGGCCACGCTGAGGTGGCATCCCATATGCCACAACCAGAAGGACCTGAAACTAGAATATACAATTATGTACTGGGGGGGTTGGGAAGGAAAAAAAAAAAGAAGATTGGCAACAGATGTTAGCTCAGGGCCAATCTTGGGGGGAAAAAAAGGGCCACAAATGGAAAATCTCTCTCCTACAAAAGCCCCATGGAACGCATCCCCAACTCAACTTAACCTTAGCCGGGTACCCCAGATGTCCACCCCTCGCCCACGCCACGGACAGGCGACCCCAGGGGAGGCTGTGACAGAAAAAGACAGTGGATTAAACGGATTGCTCTTGAAACTTCTCACTTTGGAAAAGTTTACTTCCATATATGGCTACGTGGACACATTGCTGGGGTTTTGGAAAAGCCCCTTGAGCGAGGGGCTTGAAGCTTAAACTGTTTTAGCTTCACGGTGACTCCACGTCTGGGCTTCGCAGGTGGGCTCTGCCGCTCTGTGGCTGAGGAGGAGCGGGCAGGGCACCTGACACTGGCCTCAGTTTCCTCGTTCGTGAGTAGGGTGGCGACTTAGCGTCTCTCTGGAGACTTGAGGCCAAGAGCAAATGCGCGGAAAGCACTTAGCCCCACTTTGCACATGTGAAGCGCTCCATGTCCTACCAGCTGTGTGGCTTTAGGCGAGTGCCTCAACCTCTCTGCGCCTCGCTTTCTTCATCCGTAAAACGAGAATCATAATCATCGTCACCTCGTAGGATTGCTGTGGGGTTTTGTAAACCATCCCCACTTTGCAGGTGAGAGAGCGAGGCCCGGAGGAAGTTCCTTGCCAGGGTTCCACTAGCCGGTGGGGTGCCCTGCCCATCCCCCGGCCGGCCCTCCGTCCCGCCCTGAGATCCCTCTGCCACTTTCCACCTTCTGTCCTGGAGGCCAAACCTGTAAGGCTGGACACCGCCGCCCCCCGCCCGTGGTGCAGGCCCCTGGGACGTTGGAGGATGCGCAAATGCGGGCCCCCCCGCCCCGACCCTCCTCGTCCTCACGGTGTCTCCCCCACCCTCCCGCAGCCAGAAGCTGTCAGGAGAATACTTCAGGTACAAGGGCGTCCCCTTCCCCGTCGGCATCTACTCGCCGGAGAGCGTCCGCATCGCGGAGAACGCCGACGTGCAGGACGACGACGTCTTCATCGTCACCTACCCCAAGTCAGGTACCGCGGGGCGGGGCCGGGGGCGGGGCCTGAGAAGGAGGGGGCGGGGCGTAGGGGGAGCGGGGCGGGGCCGGGGGCGGAGGAGGAGTGGGGCGGGGCCGGGGGCGGGGGCGTAGGAGGAGTGGGGCGGGGCCGGGGGCGGGGGCGTAGGAGGAGCGGGGAGGGGCCGGGGGCGCGGGCGGAGGAGGAGCGGGGCCTGGGACTGCTCAGAGCAGACGGGCTTGGCCTTGGCCCGGGGGTCCATGCGCCAGGAGCACCGCTCCCCCGATCCCTGGGGGCTCGCTCCCCACCCCCAGGTGGGCTCTCCCATCCTCATCCCTGGGAGGCCTTCCCTGACCTCCTGGCTGGAAGGGCGTCCCCATCCTGTCCCCCTCTGTCCCCTTAGCTAACCGCGTACTTCTCTTGACGTATCACCACCAGCCACTGTGTTATATTCTAGTTTGTCTTGATTGCTCCTGGGTTTGTGAGCCTAAAGCAGTGCCTGGCACATAATAGGTGTTTAATTAACATTTGTGGAAGGAAGGAAGGAGAGAGGGAGGGAAGGAAGGAAGGAAGGAAGGAGGGAGGCAAGGAAGGAAGAAAGAAGGAACACAAGGGAGGAGAGACGATCTTAATTTTCTCATTGAAATGCTACTTTCTGATCGTCTGACGCGTGTGAGACACAGCTGTGAACAAGGGAGACGTCTGTCAACTTGTTGGGAGAGACAGGCTTTACTTAACCATGCCATCACCTATATTACTATATAATTAGGGTTGGGGCAGGTCCCCCCCTGCAGAGAGCATTGGGTGCAAGTCACAAGAGGGTCTGGGGGCTGAGGGCAGGCTTCCTGGGGGAAAGATGTTCATGCTGAGATCTGGAAGCTACGGAGGGGTTTGAGTGGAAAAGGATGTCCTGGCAGAGGAACAGCATGTGCAAAGGCCCTGAGGTGGGAGGAGGCTGGGTGAGTTTGAGGAAGCAAGAGAAGTTCAGTGAGGTTGCAGTAGAGGGAGCCAAGGGAGAGGCTGGAGGATGAGGCTGGCAGGGGCGACACAGGCTGAGGGAGCATCCCTGTGGAGCCAAGGTGAGGATCTTCAGCGACTTTACTGAAAGTCCCTTGGGGAGGTTGTGAAAGAAGGGATAGATTTCAGGTTTTTCTTCTCTAAAATGATGAAGCTGATTTTTTTAAATATTTTTGAAATTTTTCAAAATATTACATTCACCCTTTTGAGCATAAAGTTCTATGAGTGGTTTTGTGTGTGTGTGTAACAGTTTTGAGATATAATTCACATATCAAATAATTCATCCATTGTGTGGCCGGCCCGGTGGCACAGCAGTTACGTTCGCACGTTCCGCTTTGGCGACCCGGGGTTCACTGGTTCAGATCCCGGGTGTGGACATGGCACCGCTTGGCATGCCATGCTGTGGCAGGCGTCCCATGTATAAAGTAGTGGAAGATGGGCACGGATGTTAGCTCAGAGCCAGTCTTCCTCAGCAAAAAGAGGAGGATTGGCAGCAGTTAGCCCAGGGCTAATCTTCCTCAAAAAAAAATAATAATAATAATTCACCCATTGTAAAGTGTACGATTCTATGGCTGTAGGACATTCACAGAACTGTACAACCATCACCACAGTCAATTTTGGAACATTCTCATCAGCCCCACAAGAAACCCCATACCCATTCATTAGCCATCACCTCCCAATTCCCACACCCCCATCCCCAAGCCTCAGGCACCCATTAATCTGTCTTCTGACTCTGCAGATTTGCCTATCCTGGACGTTTCTTGTAATGGGAATCCTACAACTCATGGTCTTTAGCGTCTGGCTTCTTTTGCTCAGCGCGGTGTTTTCCAGGTCCGTCCTTGTTGTAGCGTGTGTCAGTGCTTCGTTCCTTTCTCTGCCCGACTAACATTCCAGGGTGTGGCCAGGCTATATTTTGCTCATCCATTTGTCAGTTGATAAACATTTGGGTTGTTTGCAGTCTTTGACTATTGTGAATAATGCTTCCAGGAACATCGGCATGCAAGTCTGTGTGTGGACACGTTTTCATTTCTCCGAGTTCTATGAGTTTTGACAGACACACGCAGTCATGTAACCACCACTACGATCGAGACATAGAACAATTCCATCATTGCCCAAAAAAATCCGTTCACATACTTGTGCAGTCAGCTCCTCCTCCAGTCCCAGCCCCGGGCAACTGTGGGGTCTGCCCGCCCCCATAGTTTTGCCTTTTCCAGAACATCACGTAAATGGAATCATACCCCACACAGCTTCTGAGGCGGACTTCTTGCACGTAGCATAATACACTTTAGATCCATCCAAGTGGTTGCATTTTTTATTGCTGAGGAGTCTTCCATTGTATGGATGGACCGCTGTTGGTTTCTCCATCCATCTGATGAAGGACACTTGGGTTGTTTCCAGTTGGGGATGAGTATGAGTACGGACGCTCTGAAGCTTTGCATGCAAGTCTATGCGTGGGAAGATCTTTCCGTTTATCTTGGGTACATACTTAGAAGTGGGATTGCGGAGTCTATGGGGAGTATGTAAGCTTAACTTTATGAGAAACCGCCAAGCTGTTTTCCAAGGTGGCATTACCATTTTGCATCCCCACCAGCAACGTAGGGGAGATCCAGTTGCTCCCCTTCCTTGTCAGCACTTGGTATTGTCAGGTTTTTTTAAGCCATCCTAACAGGTGCGTAGTGGTATCCATTGTGGTTTGACCTGGCATTTCCCTAGTGGCTACAATGTTGAGCATCTTTTCATGTGCTTGTTAGCCATCATATATCTTCTTGGTAATGTGTCTGTCCACGTTGTTTTGCCCTAATTTTTAATTGGGTTGTTTAGTCTTCTTGTTACTGAGTTTTGAGAGTTCTTTATATAATCTGAGTACACATCCTTTATCAGATCTGCCTTTTGCAAATATTTTCTCCCAGCCTGTGACTTGTCTTTTTTTTTTTTTTGAAGATTTTATTTTTCCTTTTTCTCCCCAAATCCCCCCAGTACATAGTTGTATATTTTTAGCTGTAGGTCTTTCTGGTTGTGGCACGTGGGGTGCCACCTCAGTATGGCCTGATGAGCGGTGCCACGTCCATGCCCAGGATCCAAACCAGCGAAACCCTGGGCTGCTGAAGTGGAGTGGACAAACCTAACCACTCAGCCACGGGGCCAGCCCTGACTTGTCTTTTCCTTATCTTTACAGTGTCCTCTCAGAGCAAAAGTTTTAAATTTTGATGGAATCCAATTTTTCAATTTGTTTTTTAATGGGTCAGACTTTTAATGTCATATCTAAGAAATATTTGCCTCACTCAAGGTTGAAAAGATGTCCTTATTATTATTTTCTTCTAGAAGTTTTATAGTTTTGGATTTTACACTTAAATCTATGGCTCATTTTAAGATAATTTTTTACACATCGTATGAGGTATAGATCCAAGTTTTTGCATATCGATGTCCAGTTATTCCAGCTTCTTTTTCAAATTTAAGATATATTAAAATCCCTCTTAAAAAGTGCATTCATGGGGCCGGCCCCGTGGCCGAGGGGTTAAGTTCACACACTCCACTTCGGCAGCCTGGGGCTCACCAGTTCAGATCCTGAGTGTGGACCTAGCACCACTCATCAGGCCATGCTGTGGTGGCATCTCACATAGAAGAGCTGGAATGACCTACAACGAGGATATACAACTATGTACTGGGGGTTTGGGGAGAAAAAAAAAAAGAGGAAGATTGGCATCAGATGTTCACTCAGGGCCAATCTTCCTCACCAAAAAAAAAAAAAAAATGCATTCATAGTTCAAACTTCAAGAGGCACAAAAGATTTACCCGGAAAGACCTCTCTCTCCTCCCGCAGTCACCAATAGTCCCAATGTATCCTTCCAGAGTCTGCATGCACAAGCAGAAACGTAATGATTGTTTTTTTTCCTTTTTCCCCCACAAAAGTTAACAGACTATACACACCATTCTGCATCATGGTTTTGTTTTTGCTTTCTTTTTCCTTGTATTTCGACATCATCCCATATTAGAACTGTAAACAAAGAGTCTCCTTTTTTTTTTTTTATAGTTCCATAGTATTCCATCACATTACATGTCCAGGAATTCTTGTTTAACCAGTTCTTACTAATTAGTATTCACAAGTTTCCAATTTCTTGCCTTTACATCCAATGCAAACTGTGTACACAATGCCACATCTCATACAAACATCATTTGCATATGTATGCATTTATCTGTCGAACAAACTCCTAGATATGGAATTGCTCAGTCAAAGAGTCTATGCCTTTGCAGGGTTTTTTTTGTTTTTTTTTTTTTTTTTTTTTGAGGAAGATCATCCCTGAGCTGACATCTGCTGCCAATCCCCCTCTTTTTGCTGAGGAAGACTGGCCCTGAGCTAACATCCGTGCCCATCCTCCTCTACTTTCTATGTGGAACGCCTGCCATAGCATGGCTTGCCAAACGGTGCCATGTCCACACCCGGGGTCCGAACCGGCGAACCCCGGGCTGCTGACAAGTGGAACGCGCGCACCTAACCGCTGCGCCACCGGGCCGGCTTTGCCTCTGCGGTTTTGATGGATGGAGCCCAATTTCCCTCCATCCAAGTCGCAGAAATCTGTTTCCCAGCCTGCAGGCTTTGTGAGAAACAGCTGTGGAGATGGATGGTGGCGATGACTGCACGGCAATACGAATGCCACTGACGTGTACCCCGCAAAATGGCTGAGAGGGTAAATTTTGTGTTAGGTGTGTTTTACCAGACACCCACAAAAGAGAATTAGCTAGTAACGGGATTCAGCTGCCAAGAAGACCGCAAAAGGATAAAGGCAGAGCGATGCAGGGAGCAGACGCTCCCTCTAGGGCTGAAGCCGGGCATCCAAGGAAACGGGCTGGGGGGCGGGCTGGGGGGCGGGGAGTAGGTGTCACTGGTGTCCCTTGCACCGCGGGCCGCTGTCCAGCGCAGGAGCTGGCCGTTGGAGCCCGGGGGAGCCGGCGCCTCCTCCCGCAGGGCCCCTGCAGCGCCCTCTCCTGACAGAGCGCGACATTGCTCGAGCGGGCCGAGGAGGGATGCTGGCGGGGTCCAGCCCCGACCTCAGGAACCAGCGCGCTGGATTCGGGGCGAGAGGCAGTACCCTGAGCAACGGGCGCAGGGTGGTCGATGGAATCCAAGACAACATGATACTAATAACAGTTGATTGTTCATATCATTATTATCTCTCATCTAACTCATCTGGAGAGTGCTGGAATCTGGACCTGTGAACTGGGTCATCCAGGAGGTCCCTTCCACTTACAAAGACGTTTGTGCCCCCCCCCCCCAAACACACACACAGAAACCCAGGGGTGACTCCCAAGGACGGGCTGGGGTTTGAAGTCCAGACGCCTGGAGTCAACTCCGGCTCCCTCTAAGTTTTCACGGAGTCCTTCTGCCCTAACACATCAGCCTCGGAATCCCAGAGGCTGAACCCGAGAGAAGTTTCTTTCGCGTTCCTGTGGCCTCCAGTTGGCACGGCATGGACGGAGGGAGTGGGGGAAGTCCACGTGGTCCTGGGCACCCCGGCTCCTCCTGTCTCCCGGCGCTGCCATTCCCCGGAGCCCCAGTTTCCACAGGCATCTGGGATCCAGCCAGCGGAGAAGGGGGACGAGTGGGAGGTGTTTATGGGCCAGGCCTGGAAATGGCTGCACGTCGCTGCCACCTGCCCAATTTTGGCCAGAACCCAGGCACGCGGCCCCACACGCAGCTGCAGGGGAGGCTAGAAAACTGTGGTCCCATCACACTCCTGGGAGGCAGATGAAATGGGGTTGAGCCGACAGCTAGCCAGTCTCCGCCACGCGCCACTTCCTAGCTTGGCCACCTTGGCCGGCCACGTTGTGTCTCTGAGCCTCGGTTTCCTGCTCTGACAATGAAGATAACCAACCCCACCTTCTCTGCGGGTTGTGAGGACTCCGTCCAATAAGATGTGTAGCGAATCTCGCAGTAAATGCAGCTGTTATAAATCCGATTATAGCCCCCTCTTGAGACCCTCCCCACCTCTGATTCATGTGCCCAATTTCTCCCGACAGGCACCACCTGGATGATCGAGATCGTCAGCTTAATCCTAAAGGACGGGGACCCCTCCTGGATCCGCTCGGTGCCCATCTGGGAGCGGGCGCCGTGGTGCGAGACCATCATGGGGGCCTTCAGCCTCCCGGGCCAGTCCAGCCCCCGCGTCATGAGCTCCCACCTCCCCATCCAGCTCTTCCCCAAGGACTTCTTCAACTCCAAGGCCAAGGTGCAGCGCGAGGGAGGGGCCTGGGGGGAGGGAGCATAACCGACTGGTCAATTCAGCACATATTGATTACCTGCTGTTTACGTGGCCCTGGTCTAGAACAGTAGGAAATAAACACACAGAAATGCCCGCCCTGGGAGCCCACATCCTGAGGGAAACAGGCTGAGAATAGATGGGATAAACAAGGGAAATACGACCATATCCAAGGTGATAAATGCACATTGAGAAGGAGGAAAGGGTTGGGGTAGAATTAGGGGTGGGGGGTTGCAATGATAAATAGGGTGGTCAAGGGAGGCCCCAGTGAGAAGATGAGTAAAGAGCCGGGAGGCGAGAGAAGATGCCATGGGCGAGTCTGGGGGAAAAACATTCCAGGCAGAGGGAAGAGCAGGTGCAAAGGCCCTGGGGTGGGTGTGACATGCCTGAGGACCAGCAAGGAGGCCTTTGTGGCTGGATCCAAGTGAACGAGGGGGAGAGGAGTGGAGATGAGGGCGGGGAGGTAACAGGGGCCAAAACGTGCAGTGATGCGTGGCCTGTGGTGAGGACTCTGCTTATTCTCGGAGCAGACAGGAGCCCCGGGAGGGCTCCACGCGGAGTTCAGACGGGAGCCGACTTAGGTGTTCCCAGGCGCCCTCTGGCGGCAAGGTGGGGAACAGATAGTCCAGGTCAGGGCAGAAGCAGGGTGGTTGACGAGGAGCCGACGGTGACGGTCCCTCCAGGTGACGGTGGAGGCGACCAGGGTGGTGGCCGCGGAAGTGAACAGAAAGAGCTGGGTTTGGGGCGTATTTTGAAGTTGGAAGCAGGAGGATCTGCTGACAGATTGGATGTGGGGATGAGAGAGAGAGACGAGTCCAGGGTGACTCCAGGATGTTCGGCTTAAGGAACTGGGGGGGTGGACCTGCCATTGACTGAGATGGAGAGGCCAGGAGGAGGGGTTTGGGGAAAGACGGGAGCTCACTGTGGCCCATCGACATCCCGGGGGGGAGGTCACCAGGGGTCAGTGACATAAACTGATGTGGGTTTGATGGGAGAGATGCAATTCGTTGGTGTATAGATGAGAGAGACAGAGAGAGAGAAAGATTCTCCTGGGGCACTGGAGGGCCAAGGAGGGCAGGGTCAGCTCTGGGTGTAGAAAGACCCCTCAGGGCCTCTGGAGGCTGGAAGGCTGAGGAGGAGCCGGGGGTGAGGGTCCAGGCAGGAAAGGATGAGGAATGGCTCCTCTTCGCTCTTGGTCAACACTTCTCACCCTGATCTCCCCCATCCTGAACCCCATGCCTTCCTCCTCCACTCTTTATTCCCTGAAGCCAAACTGTCCCTCCATCTGGTCCAGAAACAGTCCCTCTGTCCCCCTAGAATGTGGTTGGGGTCCTCCGGGGTGAGGTGGACTGATCCGAGCTACCCTTTGCTGGGGAGTCTCCTGAGGAGTCTACCCTGAGTCCTTCCTGCTGCAAGGTCAGAAGACAGGGGGCTCGAAGGCACGCAGCCTCGGGGGCTGGGGTCCCGCCCATGTCTGACACCTTGTCCCCTCTCCCCAACATCCACGCCCAGGTGATCTACATGGCCCGGAACCCCCGGGACGTGGTGGTCTCCCTCTATCATTACTCTAAGATCGCCGTGCAGCTGAAGGACCCCGGCACGCCTGACCAGTTCCTGCAGAACTTCGTCAAAGGCGAAGGTGAGGACGGGGGCACCGTGAGGCGGGGGCGGCCCCTAGGGGACCAGATGGAAGAGGGACAGTGGAGGGATAAGACAGAGAGAGAGGCGGAGACACAGGGCCGTATAAAGAGCGATGGTAGGGGCCGGCCTGGTGGCGCAGTGGTTAAGTGCGAATGTTCCGCTTCTCGGTGGCCCGGGGTTGACTGGTTCACATCCTGGGTGCGGACATGGCACCGCTTGGCAAAAAGCCATGCTGTGGTAGGCGTCCCACATAGAAAGTGGAGGAAGATGGGCGCGGATGTTAGCTCAGGGCTAGTCTTCCTCAAAAAAAAAAAAAAGCAATGGAGACAGAGGAGACCAAGAAAAACAGACAGTGAGAGAGACAGAGGGAGAGACCAAGAGACAGAGAAATTGAAAGACAACGAGAGAGACAAAGATGGGGAGAAAAAACCAGAGAGGCTGAGAGACACAGAGTGAGCAGGAGACAGAAAAAAGGAAACAGAGACAGACAGACAGACACAGAGAGACTGAGAAAGAGAGAAAACAAAAGAGGGAAAGACAAATGCAGAGAGAGACACAGAGACAGAGAGAGGCAGAGGGACGCAGAGCGCCAGATGTGGGGGGCTCAGGGGAGGCCTCTGGCTCCCAGGGGCCAGCCTGGGGCGTTTGGGGCTGGTTGGGTCCCTCGGAGCCCCAGCGCGGGTGGCGCTCACCCCGCCTGCCCCTCCGCCCACAGTGCAGTTCGGCTCCTGGTTCGACCACATTAAGGGCTGGATTCGGATGCAGGGAAAGGAGAACTTCCTGTTTATCACCTACGAGGAGCTGCAGCAGGTGAGGCCTCCCCCTCCTCCTCACGCGCCCACCCGCCTCCCTGCTGCTCGGCGGCCCGGTGCACCAGGTCCTGGGGACACAGCAGGTGAACGGAACAGAGTCCCCGAGCCCGCGAGCGGGAGATGGGCCATGGATAAATAAATGAAATAGGTGGCAGCTGGTGAGGAGGGCTAAGGAGGAAAGACAAGCAGGAGAGGAGGCTCAGGAATTTTAAGGAAGATGGTCAGGGGAGGCCTCCAGGAGAAGGAAACACAGAAGCAAAGAAGGAGAGGGAGCCTTGGAGATATCTAGGGGAAAAGTGTCCCAGGCAGCGGGAAGGGCCTGTGCAAAGGCCCTGAGGTGAGAGTGTGATTGACGTGTTCCAAGGAAAGCAAAGAGGCCGAGTGAGTGGGAATGAGGGTAGGAAATGAGGGCAGAGAGGGGACGGGGGCCACGGTGAGGGCTCTGGCTTTTCTCTGAGGAGGTGGGGGCCACAGGTGGGCTCTGGGTAGGGGAGGAGATAGGATAAATTTAATCACCGGCAACCGAGGCATGCGGGAAGTGAGCTTCGATGACGGTTGTGACCTGAAAGGCAGAGTGGAGCGGTGGAAGGAGACAGCCTTTGGGGTGGGACCGGGATCCTGTCTGGACCCCATCAAATGTCCCTGGGGCAGGCACCTGGGAGAGAGGTGTCTTCTGGCTGGGGCAATCAGGGAGGGCTCCCTGGAAGAAGGGGCCATGCAGAATGACTACGGCTTTGCCTGGCTGCAAGGAGGATGCTGGGCTTCTAGAAGGAACCATCCACAGCGAACGTGCCCAGCCACTCTAGATTCTTCACAAAGATCTGTTCCGATCTGTCCCCAAAATGTGCCTCTTCACCAACGGCTCTGACACGTTCCCTTCCTGTGGGGACATTTCGTTTCTCTTTTGTCTCCTTTCAGTACTTTTTGCAGTGGAAAGGGCCTGGATTTTTCTGTCCACAAAGCAGTTAAAGTCATCTTAAAATCTCTTCCGGGGGACTGGCCTGGTGGCGTAGTGGTTAAGTTCACACACTCCGCTTCGGCGGCCTGGGGTTCATAGGTTCGGATCTCGGGCGTGGACCTACACACCGCTCGTCAAGCTATGCTGTGGCGGCGTCCCACATACAAAATAGAGGCAGATTGGCATAGATGTTCACTCAGGGCCAGTCTTCTTCAGCAAAAACAAAACAAAAAAAACCCAAAAAACTCAGAGCCTCAGAGGTCTCATTCTTAAAATGGGTGGAAAATGCCAGCTCATGGGGTCGTCGTGAGGACCACAGTCCCCAGCACTGGCATATTCTAACCATCTGACAACGCATTACTATAGTGTGTACGGTAGGAATGATTAGGCTCTGAGTGAGGGCTCATGTGATTAATAATAATAATAATAGTGAATGTCTCCTGAGGGCTGACCGATGCCATGCACCCAGTGCTGCCCCCAGATGGTCTCCTTTAATCCTCATGAAGCACAGACAGGCGAGGTACACGCAACCCCAGGAAATCGCCAACATTCGACTAGTTTCGATCTGCAGAAAAATGGTGATTTGCTAAAGTTCCCCCCAATATCGTTATGACCCCATTTCACAGAGGAGGCAACTGGGAGTGGGTAACCCAGAGAGAGGTGATACCTCTCCTGACCCGGTGGGCTCTTTGTCCACCCTAGGAAATCTCTTCTGCTGGAAAGATCCAGTAAAGATTTCGGCATCTCCCCCTCCCCCGTCTTTTCCATGGAGCTTTGTTCTTCAAACCAAAAACTGGGCCGCGCAGCCTGACAGAGGTTCTGGGCTGCCCCTGGGTCTGAGGAACTGCCAACATGTTAGAATTTCTGGGACACGTCCGTGGTTCAAGTGGATAAAGGGATGGAAGGTTATGAAACCAGGAATGACCTGGAAAAGTGGCGCCGTGGCGTTGGTGGAGCTGGCTGGAAGGCTGACTGTGCAGGGAAGGCTGCGAGAGAGAGGGGAGGACGGTGGGCTTTGGGGACCCAAATCTGAGCTCCTCCCTGGCTGTGTGACCCTGGACAAGTGTCTACCCCTCTCTGGGCCTCCGTTTCCCAATTCGGGTGAGGACACCTCTCTGCAAGGCTATTGGGAGGATGGGCACAAATATACCTGAGGGGCTTGGATGGGAGCTTGGCACACAGTAAGTGCTCAATCCACAGTGACTTGAACCATCATTGTCTTGAGGGAGGTGACACTGGAGCTGCCCCTGGATGGGGAGGTTTGCCCAGGGCAAGGCCTGCAGGGAGGACGGTGCGGGGAGCAGTGAGAGGATGGGGAGGCAGCAGGAGAAGTAACACCCGACACACTTGTCCTTGAGAGCCAGGCCCGGGGCTTGGGGCTGTTGCCCCAGGGCACCGGGGAGCCACAGGAGGCCTGGGCGCAGGGTCCGCTCTGGGCGTGGGGGACTGGAGGCAGGGAGGCCGGGGAGGAGGCCCAGGAGGAGGCCGGGGCAAGGGTCCATAGGGAGGGGATGAGGCCTGACCTGTGCTAGGGCGATGGGGACAGGGAGGAGGGGCCGTGGCGGAGAGACTGAGGGCTGGAGGGACTGACGGCTGATGACTGACAGGCGGAGGGGCGGGGAGAAGGAGGGTGAGGCGGTGCTGGGGGCGGTGCTGGAGGCGGGGCTGGGGGCGGGCCCTGTGACTGGGCGGACGACGGCCGGTCCTGGGATGGGGACCTGACGCCTGTTTCCAACCTGCGAGAGGGCGATTCTGCCTAAGTGCTGGCCTGCCCTCTGCCCCCTGCTGTGACCTCTGACCCCACCCCCGCCCTTCCCTCCCACCCACAGAATTCTCCAAAACCCCTCAAGAGGCCACAGCCCAAGCCCTCAGCTTGGAGGTGGGGAAACTGAGGCAAAGAGGCGCCCAGACGGGTCCAGGCGGGGACCCAAATATCCAGGCTCTGGGTCTGGGGCTCCTTCCCCGCCCAGGGTCCCCTCCGCCCGCCTGGCCCCCCCTGACCCGTCTCCCCTGCCCCCAGGACCTCCGCGGCTCCGTGGAGCGCATCTGCCAGTTCCTGGGCCGGCCGCTGGGCGAGGAGGAGCTGGCCTCCGTCGTGGCGCACTCGACCTTCGGCGCCATGAAGGCCAACATCATGTCCAACTACACGCTGCTGCCGCCCACCGTGCTGGACCAGCGCCACGGCGCCTTCCTCCGCAAAGGTGCGGGGCTCCGCGCTCCCCAGCCCCACGAGGCCGCGGCCTGGCTGTGTGGCTGCAGCGAGTCGCTTAACCTCTCTGGGCCTCAGCTTCCCCAGCTGGACGTGGGGCGGGGGGGGGGGGGGGGGGGGCAGAAAGGGGCCTCCAGGGGGGGGGGGGGGGCCCGGGGGCCGCCCCCCCCCGCGGGGCCCCCCCCCCCCCGGGGGGGGGGGGGGGGGGGGGGGGGGGGGGGTTCTGAACAGAACTGCCTTCACGGGGTCGCTGAGGACCCAGGTGCCTGCCATGCCAGGTGTACCACCCCCACCCAGAGGGCTCCAAACAGGGACAAAATGCCCGTGTGCGATTCATGAGTCCTTCTTGGTGTTTACATTCACCCCAGAAATATTCAAATGTTGGATTACAGGGTGAGGGTGGGAGTGTATTAGTTTCCTATTCCTGCTGTAACAAAATACCACAAATTTTTTGGCTTAAAACAACACACATTTAGGGGCCGGCCCGGTGGCATAGTGGTTAAGTTCACACACTCCGCTTTGGCAGCCCAGGGTTTGCAGGTTTGGATCCCGGGTGCAGACCTACACACCACTCATCAAGCCACACTGTGGCGGTGCCCCACGTACAAAATAGAGGAAGACTGGCATGGATGTTAGCTCAGGGCCAATCTTCCTCACCAAAATAACCCAAAAAACAAAAAACAAAAACACGCATTTATTCTCTTATGCTTCTGGAGGTCAGAAGTCCAAGATCAGCCTCAGGAGGCTAAAATCAAGGTGTCCGAAGGACTGTGTTCCTTCTGGAGGTCCAGGGGAGAATCCGTTCCCTGCTTTTTCCGTTTCCAGACTGGCCTGCATCCCTTGGCTTGCGGCCCCTTCCTCCATCTTCAAAGCCAGTAGCGTGGCATCTTCTGATCTCTGACTCTGCCCCCTCTCATAAGGACGCTCGTGATTATGTTGGGTCCACCCGGATAGTCCAGGATCATCTCCCCATCTCAAGACCTTTAACTTAATCACATCTGCGAAGTCCCTTTTGTCCTGTAAGGTCACAAGAAGGTGGACTTCTGGGGGGGGGGGCGTTCTTCAGCCCACCAGAGGGAGCCCCCAAGACCTCACTAGGGGTGTCATGTAACACGTGGTACCTGCACTTGCTAAAATTCAAACTACTGTGATCTAAACGACATGGGCCCCAGGACCCGTGGGTCTGGCCGGGTGACTGACTGGTGGCCCTGTGAGAGTCGGCCATCATAGGAGGCAACGGGGCAAAAGGAGATGGGGCGGGAGGACGGTGCTCTGGCCAAGGGGACACCGTGGGCAAGGCCCAGGGGTGGGGAAGGGGTGCGGGGTGTGGGGGCGGGGTTGTCCCGGACGCCCCTGACCTCGGCCATCCCTCCGTCCTCAGGGGTCTGCGGGGACTGGAAGAACCACTTCACGGTGGCACAGAGCGAAGACTTCGACCGCGTCTACCGGGAGCAGATGCGGGGGCTGCAGACCTTCCCCTGGGACCCGGCCCCCGAGGACACCAGCCCGGACCCCGACCCAAGCCCGGACCCCAGCCCCAGTCCCGTCCAGGCCTCCGAGCCCCCGCACCCGAGCCCCTGAAAATAAACGCTTTGCTCCTGCCCCGGCTCCTCGACAGGCTGTGGGGCGGCGCGCTGGGGCGGGCGGCAGGGGTACCACGGAGGCGGGGGTTGGGGGGGGGACGGGACCTGCGCCGGCGCAACAATGATGTCGGTGACTCAGAAACCCAACGCTGGGCACCTTACTCCCCGAGGGCCACGGTGCTGCGCCCAGACTCCCGGGTCTGAGGGAGGAGGGGCTGGGGCCTGGACCCCCGGGTCTGAGGGAGGAGGGGCTGGGCTGGACTCCCGGGTCTCCTGCTGGGCTGTGGCAATGCCCATTTGGGTCATGAAGGAGCTTTATTCTGAGCCGATGTAAAGGGAGCCCCAACACCTCCCCCCTCAGCGCCCACCAAATGGTCCCAGCGCCTGCCGGGCCCCCACGGATTCTAGTCCCTCCTCATTCAGCTCCGCTCCCGAGACTTGGTTCTGTCCTCTTCTCGGCCCAGTCCGTTGACCAGAGCTCCCGAGCACGGTGGGCGCAGGAAGCCCAGGGCCTCCCCCGTGCCCCCACCCCCACCCTCCCCGACCATTCCAGCAGGGGGCCACCCAGCCCCTGTCCTCAGAACATCTGAGCCCGCCGGGATGGGAGCAGTGCCCTGTCCTACGATCCCCGCCAGTCCAGACTTGCTGCCCATTTTCTAGACCGTGACCCTGAGGTCTAGAGTGGGCACTGGGCTAGCCCAAGTTCTAGAACAGAGAAAATAATGCCTTCCGCTTCCCAGACCCTGAGCCCAGAAGCTTTGTCCAACGCACAACAGCGAGGCCGGGGGCTTCGAGGTAACGGTCGTCCAGCTCTCCCAGGACGGGCCGGCCCAGTTTGGCTCCCATCAGGGTCGTCCCCTGATCCCCGCCCAGGTGGCCCAGTCAGGCTGCCGGCCGCCTCCGGGTTCGGGGAATTTGGATGCGGCACCTTCCCCAAACCTCCTGCGCGTTGGGGACAGATAGCGGAGGCGGCGGCGGGCAGGGATGAGGGGCAGCGGGCCGCCCCAGGGTTGGGACCAGGCCAGCGGACGGAAGTCCGCCTCACCCCAGGGGCCCCCTCCAGCACCCCGCTGCCTCATCAGGGCCTTAGCTGGCGTGTCCTTGGGGTCCCAGGACTTCTTGTGCTGTGGAGGGAAAGAGAGGGAGGTGAGAGGAGGCTCCCAGGGCGCAGAGAGAGGAGGGTGGAGGAGGAGGGAGAAGGAAGGAGAGGAGGAGGGGAGGGAGGCAAGAGCAGGCTCCCAGAAGCTGAGTCCCAGGGAGGGAGGAGGTGAGGGAGGAGGTGAGGGAGGGCAGAGGTGAGAAGGAAGAAGGTGGAGGAGGAGGAGGAATGGAAGGAGGGAGGAGGTGAGACAGGAGGGAAGTGAGGGAGTGGGCAGCGGGGAGACAACGTGATGCAGGGAGAAGGCCCCTGAGCTGCCAGAACCAGGAAGGAAAGGAGCAGGAGGGCGGGAGGGAGGGCTACAGAGGGGGCGAGGAGCGGGGTGTCCCCCCTGCAGCTGGGCAGCTGGGGAGGAACCGGAAGCAGCCGCAGCTGCCTGGGGGAGCAAATATTTGCCAAGGGAGGTGATGCCGGGTGAGGGCGGCTCAGGCCCAGCTGGAGGCGAGGACCTTGCCCTGCCCTGCCCATCCCCCTCCTCCGCTCCACGGACTGGGGCTGAGGGAGGCGATTCCTGGGACGTTCCTCCCTCAGCCTCGGGCCGGCCTCTAGCTCCCACTTAGCAGATGGGGAAACTGAGGCTGAGAGGGGCACAGCTCACAGAGGGATGGGACCCAAGTCCGCCTGCATCCTGGGTGAGTCGGCCTGTTTCTCCTCCAGGGCTCTGCCCTTACCCTCTCAACAGCCCGCTTTAGAGCTGAGGACAGGAGGCCCTCCCAGGGCCCCCCGAGAACTGGGGCGGCTCTATTGGAACCCCAGTGTCTAACATCTGGGGGGAGGGGCGGAGACCCCTCGGAGCTCCCCTAACCCCCTCGCCAACACCCCGGTGACATCTGAATCCGGGAAGCCAGCGAGCAGAGCCTTTAAAAGCCCTGCCTGGGAGGCAACCAGGGCTGTGTTCCAATCCCTCCCTGGTGCCTCAGTTTCCCCATCTGTGAAATGGGCAGGCGGGCAGAGAGCTGTAATAACATCCACCTCACAGGGTTGTGGCAAAGGTTAAATTCAACCCCGTCTTTTAAAGAGGAAGCACTTGCTCTGGGGCCCGGCCTGTGGCAAGATGCCCTCAAAAGATTGCTGTTCGACCTTGGGCAAGTTGCTCAACTTCTCTGAGCCTCAGCTTTCCCGTCCATAAAAATGAGCATGGTAAGCCTTGTGTCACTGACCTGGATGGGGAGGTCATGAAATAAAGCAAGATAAATTCCACTGGGGAATTTATTGTCATGACGATTATTCTATTTCATTCTATGCTCACTGACTCCTCCCCCCGGCCACCCTGAGAATGGGGACCCTCGCTCAGCCCACGCGCTAGATGAGAACCCTGAGGGTCAGAGAAGGTGAATCTCTATCCACCCCCCACCTCTCACATTGGTGTGTCATGTCAGGATTCACACCAGGGCTCGCAGGGTCTCTGCCCCGTGCCCTCCAGGGCTCCCCTGCCTGGCACACAGTAGGGCTACAGGAAATGGATGACGCAGTTACAAATTCAGGTGAGCAGCTCTGCTGTCCCCTCCCTCCCGGGGCCAGGGATATAGTAGGTCCCCAGGAAACACTTCCTGCTCTGAGTGTTCAGAGCAGGGACCCTGCAGCCCCACTGTGTGACCCTGGGCGAGTGCCTCCCCTTTCTGAGCCTCTATCCTCTTCCCGCTATTCTCTTCTCTCTCAGGCCAGCCACCAGGTCTCACCTCATTGTCGCCGTCGCTAGAGCCTGACAGCTGGGACAGGAGACTCAGGTCCCACAGAGAGCGGCTGGGCCGGGCCGGGGGTCCGCTGGGGGTCCGGGCTCGCTGTACGCTCCTCAGGATGTCGCTGAGCGCCGGCCCCACGACGGCCGGGGCCTCCTGCCTGTCCCCCTCGAAGACTCGGCAGGCGGCCAGGCGTTGGGCCAGCAGGCCATCAGGCGGCGGTGGCAACATGGGGGCCACAGAGTGGCGGTGGGCCACGCGGTGTGGGCTCTGGACCAGCTGCAGCCCTCCGTGGGCGCCCACAAAGGGGCTCGGGGTGGGCGCAGGCGGGAGCGGCCTGGAGGCCGCGTACAGTGTCCGGAATTCACGGCTGAAGGCATCGACGATCTCACCAGTCAGCAGCGTCACCAGGCCACGGTGCAGGCGCGCGTCGCTCCACGTGAAGCTGGGGGCCACAGAAGGAGGGGTCAGGATCTCTGCGAAGCCCCAGAGAGGCCCCCATCACCGTTATGGTCCCGGGGCAGGCTGTGTGACCTCAGGCAAGTCCTGCGACCTCTCTGGTCTCAACATCCCCCTCTGTAGAACAGGAACCACCCAAGTACCTACCCCGGAGGGTGGATGTGAGGACAACATGAGTTACAACACTCCAGTTCTCTAGAATCAGACTTGAGTTTACACCTGGGCTCTGCCCTGTCCCCGTCGAGGGATGCCTCAGTTTCCCCCTCTGGAAAGAGATGGGATCCATTTTCTGACACCCACAGGGACTGTTTTAAGACTCAGCTGCTTCCTAGAGTGACTGCCATTTGTTAAGCACTTGCTGTGTGCCTGCTCTGTGCCTCAGTTTACTCATGAGTAATACAGAGCTAAACCGGAGGAAGATGCGGATGCGAGAGTGCACGGTGCCCGGCCCAGCCGGCAATGAAAGCCAGCGAGCTGTGGGGACAGGGGCCCTTGACAATCCCGTCATCCCACTGATGGCTATTTAAGGCATCCAGCTCTGGTCCTGACATCCAGCAGGCGCTCAGCAAAAGCCCTGTTTGGAATTAAATGAACCTAATGGGCTCCAATCCGGGCTCCGGAAACATGTCACTGTCCCTCCCTGAGCCTCGGTTTGCCCATCTGAACGACGGGCCCACCACGGGCCGGGGATCTTGTGCCTCGGCGGATACGGCGCCCAACCCAGAGCAGAGCGGATGAGTTCACGGCCAGGACGGTGAGTGGGGATCCAGGTGTCCTTACCTTGGCGGGTGAGTGTCCTGCCTGCCTGCCCCTCAGATTGTGACACCCCTCCCCCCACCTATGACCTCAGACCCAGAACAGCCAGTGGGAACCCTGAGGGGTCTGTGACGTCACCCCATTCCGGTCCACAAAGACTTGTTGGGAGGCAGCCGCTGGCTCATCTCCGTCCTGGGGAAGCTTCTGAGACCCGAGGACTCGAGAGCCACAGTCACGACGGAGCTCCTGAGAGAGACACAGAGCCTTGGGAACCGAGGACACTCCAAGTGCTGACCCTGGGAGGCCGGAAGCCGGGACAAGAGTCTTGAGGGCGTGAGGAACGTCATTCAGCAGTTCCGGGAGGCCCAGGAAGCCCGCGGCCTAGCTCGGGCACCGGCACCACCGCCAGGCCACCATGGTCCTCGGCTGGCTGCTGCTTCTGGTGACGGCTCTGCCCCTGGGCACGACAGGCGCCAAGGACTGCGTCTTCTGTGAGATCAGCGACTCCTCGAGCTGCCCTGGCACCCACATGCGCTGTGGGGACGATGAGGACTGTTTCACGGGCCACGGGGTGGCCCCGGGTGTCAGCCCCATCATCAATAAGGGCTGCGTGCAGGCCACTTCCTGCGGCCAGGAGCAGCCCATCAGCTACATGGGCGTCACCTACAGCCTCGTCACCAACTGCTGCTACGGTCAGCTGTGTAACGGGGCCCCCGGCCCCACAGGCAGCCGGACGGCGGGGGTCACCACCGGCCTGGCACCAGGCGTACTGCTGCTGCTGCAACATCTGCTGTGACGAACACGCAGGGCACGGCCTGGGACTGGTCTCCCGGCTCCGCTGCTCCCCGTGCCCCCTGCCCTCCCCCCTCCCCCCATTAAATGGCCAGAGGCCCTGGACAACCTCTTGTGGCCCTGGTTCCATCCGTTCTAGGGCTGTCCACCAGGAGCCCAGCGCTCGCTGCAGCCTCCTCAGGTCCGATTCAACACTGGGGAACCACGCCCGATGGGTCTGACTGTGCCACTGACTTTCATTGGTTCTAAGATGTGTATCTCCTCACGTTTTAATCAGGATGCTTTTTGCTGGTGGCCCCTTAGAGTCAATGAAATATGGCAAATAACAACAATAATAATAATAAACAACAATAGATGTTTATGGAGCTTTTTTTTTGGGTTTTTTTTTTGGTGAGGAAGATTGGCCCTGAGCTAACATCTGTGCCAATCTTCCTCTGTTTTGTATGTGGGGTGCCGCCACAGCCTGGCTGGATGAGCCGTGTAGGTCCACACCTAGAATCCAATCCTGTGAACCCCGGGCCACCAAAGCGGAGTGTGTGAACTTAACCACTCTGCCACTAGGCTGACCCCTATGGAGCATGTCTTATGTCACACGCCAGGCACCCTTATTTCCCTGAATCCTCAGGTGAAGCTGGGAAGGTAGGTTCCCAGGCGCCACACTAGCGGTTCTCAAAGCGTGGTCCCTGGACCACCAGCATCGCTATCAATGGAGAACCTGCTAGAAAGGCCAATGCTCGGGCCCCATCCCAGGCCGGCTGGATGGGGGCGGGGCCCGGAAAGCTGTGTTTTAACAAATCCTCCAGCTGATTCTAATGCACGCTTGAGGCTGAAAACCACGAGTCCAGGGCAACGGTTCTCAGCAGGGCACTTCTGCTCCTCAGGAGGCAGCTGGTGACATCTGGACACACTTTTGGTTGTCATAATCGGGGAAGGCAGACGCACCCAACATTTACCGGGTAGAGGCTAGAGATCCAGTTCAGCCTCCAACAATGCCCAGGAAAGGCCCCCCACCACACAGAATCACCCGGCCCCAAAGGCGAGTGGTACCTCTGTCAAGAAACCTTGCTGGAGGGGCACTAACCATATCGCCCCGCTGTGCAGAGAGCGGGGAATGGAGGCACAGAGAGATGAAGTCAGTTGCCCAAAGTCACACAGCTAGCAGTGACTGGCAGAGCTGGATGTGAACCCAGGCTGTCTGGCCCAGAGTCCCCTCAGCTCCCCCTCCGTGCTGTGACTCTCTGAGACATGTGCTGTTACTATGCACACTTTCCAGATGGGGAAACAGAGGTTCAGAGCAGGGGAGGCCCTGGCTGAGTGTCACAGAGCTAAGAACTTGTGGAGCCAGGATCCAGGGTGGGTTGGACCCCAAAGAGGGCAGAGGAGGGATGTGAGCTGGTCTGAGGGCCATCTGCACGCCAGCTCTTACGTTTTCACTGATGCTCAGAGGGGGCCAGCACCTGCACCGGGCAGGCCTGGCCCCAAGCCCGTGCCTGTTCCGCTGCACGATCCCTCCTCTTGTGGGCAGGGCGTTTTCAGATGAGGGAGGAGGCTGGGAGGATGCCAACCACTCTCAGAGCACGCTGAGGGAGAGGTGGGGACAGGGCCCCGGGCAGCGTGGGGATGGGGGAGCCGCACCTGTAGGATCCCGAGATGACCCTGTCGCCGTCCAGCAGCACAAACTTCTCCCGCACGTTGCCACTCACGTGCTGGCGCCAGCGGCTCTGGAAACTGCAGCCCCGCACGACGCGGATGTCCAGGTTCTGGAGTGGGGAGGGCACACCGGGCTCAGGCCGATGGCTCGGGGGTCCCTCCAGGCTCATCCTACCTGGGTGGCCTATGACGCCACAGAAGGGTCTGCCCCAGCTTTCCCAGTGCCACCAATATCAGGCCTCCAGGGGACTCTTGGAGACACCCCTAACTCAGGGGGACCCCACAGGAAGGCCCACTCCCGTCTCCCCCAATGCCACGGGCATCAGGTTCAGGGGTCCCTCTCCACTAGCACCCACCTCAATGACCCAGAACCCTCTGGAAGTCTCTGCTGTCACTGCCCCCAGTGCCTGGGGAATGGGGACTCAGGGGTCCCTACCTCAGTGGCCCAGGGGTTCACCCCCAGCTGCTGGGCCAGCGTCAGGAAGGCAGGCAGCTGCTGGCAGTCCAGGAGCAGGTAGACGGGCACCCAGTGGCGTGTGGCAGCGTCCACCAGGTCCAAAAGCAGGTCTGGGTCAGTGAAGACGTCCATGACCACGGCCACCAGCTGAGGGGTGGGGAGAGGGGCTGTGGATGGAGCCTAGGGCTCAGGGGGCCACTCAGAGAGTAGGGCCCTGGGGGTGAGGTGTTCTGGGGGCTTGGGGTTCCAGGCCTGGCCTCCCTGGGCTGTTCAGGGGGACGAGGGGGAGACCCCAAGACGAACGCAGCTGCTCATAGTGCCCACGTGTGAATGGGGAAACTCAGCCCTTCCTGGAGACGCCGCCTCCAACCTCTGGACAGCTGTCATGCTGAGTCACGTGTCAGCAAGGGCAAATGGTATGCCCCGAGCTGTGACACTACATGGGGGCCCCGGGAGCCAGCGCACTGGATGCCCTTGCAGGGCACCATGGGCAACCGCACATCTGGGTCCTCAGGGAGCTCTGGGTGCCAGGGGTGGTTGGGCTGCGCTGCTGGGCCAAGGCCAGCTCTGGAGACTGGGGGTGCCGAGGGCCCGGGTCTCAGACAGGTAAAGGTGATGAACCCTGACTCACTGGCCAGACGGCCTTGGTTCAAATCCCCACAGGCAAGACACTTAACCTCCTGTGCCTCAGTTTCCCCACCTCCTCAATGGGCTTAAGTCTCAACCTCATAGGACCCTTGTAAGGATTACGCATGTTAACCCACATAAAGCACTTGGCATGGCAGTGGGCAGACACAAAACCTGTTAAAGAACAGGCTGTCCAGGGGGCTGCAGGGGAGACATCGGGGCCCTCCCTGGTGGGGAGGACAGGGACATCCACCCTGGTGTTGGGGGGCGGGGCTGGAGTAGATGACTGAGATCAGGGGGCACGGATGCCTAAGAGCACCCAGGTCGTGAAGAGTGGGTGGGGAACCCCATATCTAAGAGGGGGAGGATGAGGTCCGAAGGTGTGGGTTCCAGGGCCAAGGACACCCAAGTCCCCGGAGAGCATGGGTGGGAATGCCCGGGTCCCGGTGCTGGCCTGAGGCTGTCCAGGTCTGGGGACCGGCCCCCACCTTGCGGGCGGCCTGGATTTCCTGGCGCACCAGCTCCTTGAGGGGTGGGTGGCCCTCGCCCGGAGGCTGGGTGTACAGCTGTGCCCGGGTGATACCCTTCCAGGTTGAGTCCTCTGGCCAGCCCAGCTGCAGCGTGGGCACCGGCTCCTCCGACTGTCCAGGCCAGTAGGTCAGGCTGCCTGAGCCGCCGTCGGCGGTGGTGACGCCCTCTGCTGCCCCGCCGGGCTCCTGTTTGGCTGCCGTCCAGTCCTCAGCCGCCGCTGCCAGGCCCCGGAGCTCATCCCCACTCAGGAAAGGCTGCAGCCCCTCACGCTGCACGCAGGCCTCGAAGGCCTCCGCGCCCTTGCTCAGCAGAGCCTCAAGCGCCAGCCGCTGGCCCTCAGAATACAGGGAGCCAGGGCTGGCCTGGCTCAGGGGCGTCCCGGTCCCCGACTCCCATTCTTCCAGCGCTGCCAGCTGGGAGGCCGCCATGGGGCTGCTTGAAGGGGAGGACCGTGAGCCTGGGTGTCCGAGAGTGTGGCTGTCTCTGAGAAACTAACCATTGGGTGTCTCCTGACAGGCAGACTCTATGTGGCCATGTAAGGCTTCCGGGACAACCCTGAGAAAGTCCAAATGGCTCCCTGTACTGTCCTTGGCTCACCGTCCTGACAATCAGACTGTCCAAATGACAGGCGCCCCCGCCGTGTGGCACTGCTCAGATGCCCAGCCCGCCAGCCTCCAGCTACCACTGTGACTGGCTGGCCATCGGACTTCCCGCCAGCCGTCTCTAATGGTCTGGCCAACCCCGCGACTGGCCCTGTGTCCTGGTCAGGCTGACCGCCTGACACTGTCTCCAACTGTGGGACCATCACCTGCCCATCCCTCCCCTACACGATGACCTCCAGCCCACTGGCCACACGAAGCCCCTACTGACCCTTCAGCTGGCTGACCACCCTCCTGTCCCAGCCAAAGGTCCAGCTGACTCCCCAACCATCTCCAAGCAAGGGGCTGTGTGTCTGCAACCACTCAACGTCCTAACTAAAGGCAGAGCAGGCTCCTCCGGCCACCTGCACGCTCCCTGACCCTCCCTGGCCGTCTCTTTGACTGTCCGGAAGACATTGACAGACTGCAACTGACAATCTCAGGATCTGATCGCCCTGTGGGACACCCAGCTGGCCTTGGCCCAATCTGTTTCTCCTGACATCCGGCCAGCTGGAGTACGGTCCCGGGCGCCTCCTCTGAGCCTAGGAGGAACGCACTCCAGCCTGAAGTCTGGGCATCGCCCTCCCCGAGCAGCGGAACTAGGTCAGCGTCCTCTGCGGATCGAGGACCCTGCTCCCTGGGCCCTCACACCCGCTCAGGCTGCCGCAGGGGAGGATGTGCTGTACAGGGGCTTTCATTCCGATGGAACCAGCCCATAATCCCAACAGCACTTCTAGGCTGAGGACCTGACTAACCGGCCACCGTTCCTCAGACTGGCTGCCCCTGTCTGACTCCTGGGCCACACAGTTGTCTCGGGCTGTCCTCTGATCTCTACTCCTCCCTGTAAAGCTGCCCCAGTCTGGGTTTCTGCCTGAATCCCACTAGCTCCTGCCTCTGACCGTCCACTTACTCCTGGCCAGGCCCGCTCTGCCTCCTGTCCTGGCTCGCTCTTAAGCTGCCCCTTTGAGGCTCCTGACCCAACCTCTGGCCTGTGGACTCCTGATCCTGCAAACCGGCAGCCCTTCCTTCCAACCCCAGCAGCCAGGCGTCTCCCTTCCTCCAGACCACAGCGACCAGCCCTGCAAAGAGAAGGAAGAGGAATAAAGCCAGGCCCTGCTCTGCCTCCCGCCCCCGCAGGGCGGCCAGGTTCCCATCCCCGTCCCCTTCTCTTACCTTTTCCGAGAAATCAGAACAGGAAACTGCAGACCTGCTTTTATTTGAGGTTCTTCCGGGCTGTCCTGCCTCCTTCCTCAGGCTGCAGCCTGGGACCTGGGAAACCCAGCCCCTTGTGTCAACACGGGGGGGAGGGCCAACGCAGGCGCCTCGGGAAGGCCAGGCCAGGGGTAGAGGAAGGTCTCAGCCTCGGGAGCACAAACTCAATGGGTTGCTGGGCCAGGGGCCCACCAGATGCAGGCTTTGGGGAATGGGGAGTGCCTCACCTGTTCCCATGCACCCCTCCCCACCCGCCAGCCCTAGTGCCAGGGAGATCCGGGAGGGGAACACGGGTCCTTTAAGAGGGGCGGGTGTGACTAAATGAGGAAACAGGTGCAAAAACACCTGACACCTGGTTCTTGGGAATAAGGCGGGGATTGGACCATGGACCATGGGGGCTGCCCGAGTTCCAACAGGTGTGACGAGGTCCAGATGGGCAGCGTGCGCCCACGAGGGCAGAGATCTGGAACCCACAGGCTCCAGCCCAGCGGGGGGGGGGGGGGGGCTCAGCCCAGAGGCCTGGCGATGCAAGGAGCAACGATTCCCAGAACCACAGGCGTGCTCAGCGCAGGGTCCAGTGCCCTCCCTCCCCGTCCCAATAACACACAGAAGCCGTCAGCGTCCAAAATCTTTTTAATAACAAGGTAGAATCCGCGGTTAGTTTTTGTAGCCCCGGCTGGCCCGTCGGCCTCTGGCGCGCTCGAACTTGCGGCCCTTGGAACGCACATAGGGTCTGTGGGGAGAAGAGAAAGAGAGTGAGCCGGGTCACAGATGCAGTCAGGGACAAGGGCCGCTGGCATGCGGGGACCGCGGAGCAGAGCCAGGCGCGCTCCAACAGAGCAGCACGGGCACCCGTAAGGGTGGGGATGAAACCAGATCGGCTGCTGGAGAAGCCTGGCCGTGCAGGAGGCCAGGATCCCAGGAGTGGCTGCTGAAGCGGCCGCCCCAGAGGCCGGCTGACTCCCAGCTCCACCTGGGAGAAGCGGACTCAGGCCCGGGAGCGGCCCTGAAGTGCCTGCATTTACAGTACCGGGTGCACAGGCAGCTCGACAGCCAGGGGAACAGCTTTAAGCTGAATCTTGAAGCGAAGTGGGTAAGACAGGGCGGGCAATTCCAGGGAGGCCCGAGGCCGGAGAGACAGCAGCAGCTGGAAGCCCGGCCAGGCCTAGCCACATGGGGAGAGACCAGGACGGAGGGCAGGGCTGCGGATACTCACTTGGTGTGGCTGTGCGGAGTCCCTGGAGCCTTGCCGAAATGCCTGTACACCTCTCGGCCCTTTCGAGGACCTGGGGAAGGGAGGGAGAGGCGCATAAGGCAGGGACCCAGCAACCAGCCCGGCAAGGAGCTGCTCTGCGGGGCTGAGGCTGACTGGGGGCAGGCGAGCCCCAGACCTCCCAGACCAGGGGAAGCAAAGGCTGCCAGTAGTCACACAGCTCATGCCAGACCCATCACACACTGGGTCCCCGGTCCCTGCAGCTGTGGAGGCCACCAAACATCACTCACCAGAGAGCAGGACGGTGCCACAGCCCTTCGGGGAGTCCAGGGCCAGCTGGTCAAAGGTGAGGATCTTGCCCCCAGCCTTGAGGATGCGGCTCCGGGCACGACTGCTCACACGCAGGGCACACACCTGGGAGACATAGAAGACAGGTGCAGTCAGAGCTCCCGCACGGCCACCCAGGGGCTGCTGGGACTTACTATCCACTGCCCTGGCCCAGCAGTCACCCCAGCTGCTCGCTCGGCCTGATAACCCACACCACCACCAATCAAAGGGAGCTTCCTCAGCCAGTAACAGCTGTTCTTACTGCTTCTAGAAACTCCTTTAAGACCCCAACAACCTGAAGTTATTACATGTAAGGAAACTGAGGCATAAAGAGATCCAGGACTTTGTCCAGAGATGACAAAGTGGCAGAAAATTCAAAATCTTAACCCAGGCTGTCTGGCTCAAGAGCCAGCACTGCCAACAGGGCCCCAGAAGAGGCTCGCCTACGGACACCCACCATCAGTAATGGCAATGACAATCCCCCTTCAATCCTGAACGCCTCCTGGATGGGTGTGGCACTGCCTCACCTAGCGGCGGTGAGACTGCTGGCACCACAGCAGAGCAAGGCTGAGCCAGGTCTGCAGGATGCCATCCTAAGCCTGTGCTCTTGACCACCGGCCGTGAGGGAGCCCCCGACTCACCTTCAGTTTGGGCACCTCCTGGACCCGCACGTCGTCGGTGATAGTCCCTACAACCACAGCTGTTTTGTTTTCCCGGCCAGGAAGCTTCATCTTTCGGATCTTTGGGACGGGGGCGGGGGTGGGGGGTGAGATGCACATGAACAAAGTCCCTCCTGGGGTTTAATCCAACCTCGCTGCTTCAGGCATCCCGAGGGCCAAGAGCTGTGCCCAAATGGGCTAAACACAGCCAGACCACAGCCCTGCAACGAGTGGGTTGAGCCCAGGAAAACCTCCCAAGAAAATGATGCAAGCACAGATTGCTCCAGAGAGCTCTCCTATAGACAGCTTTTAACAGGTGAGACGTGTAACATATGACTCGAAGCCTCAGGAAGGTCTCGCGAAGCTGCTCCGCCACCCCCACCTCACAACGAGAAGGAAGATGAGGGAGACCAAGCCTGTGAAACACCCCCACTATTCAGCCACAACCCAAGGGTCGGAACTCTGTGCCCACCACTGGGGGAGGTGAGCCAGCAGATGGCCAGGCTCTAACCCTACCCTCCCTCCCAGAGCCCAGCTCCAGACACAATCCGCTCGCTCCCCAGGCTGGTGATGTGCCCCGCGGGAGCCCCTCACCATGCGGGAAAGGGACAGAGGTGGCCGGTTGGTTCGACTCATGAAAAGCCTCTTCAGCACGACTTGGTTGAAGGTGGAGTTGGTTCGTCTGGCCAGAAACCTGTACAGCTGGAAGGGAAGGGTAAAGAAAGAATGAGAACCCGGGTTAACCTGCTCCCCCTGTCCCCCAACTTTTTAACGAAGCAGCAAACAGATGATGGTTTCAGCTGGCACAGTTTTGGGGGCTTTCCCCCATCCCTTTGAGACCCAGGGAGAGGTGGCCCAGGTCCTTCCTGGCCAAGGACACAGAGATCCCTTTCCACCCCCTAGCTGGATACAGCCCAGAAAAAGAGACGCGAGCCTGCCCCGCATGCCCCGGGGGGAAGCCCTGGACCAACACCAGAACAGAGGCTCTGGAAGGCGCAGTCTGGGGCAGCCCTACCCAAAGGCCTCAGGCCCCAACCTCACCTTGACCAACAGTCTCAGGTAGATGTCCTGGCTCTTGGGCTCCTTGCGCCGAACCTTTCGGTCCTTGTTGTGGCGGATGTCGACTCCCTGCGGGGTGAAGGGGAGACCACGGACCCAACTGTGACCCGGCAGATTCCTCACCCCATCAACGTTCTCAGTGGTTAATTATCTCTGAGACGGAGCTGGGGACCCAGTCTCTGAAGACACAAAGGCCAGCTCCACCTCTGGGAGAGTCACTGAAGTCCTCTGGGCCTCAAAGGACCCCCCCCCGTGTAAAAAAGGGGCTAATTCCACGCGCAAAGCCTCCAGTACAGGGCACAAAGCAGCCTGAAAGGCTTGAACGCAGCGGCCACGTTAATGCAATAAAACACTTTAATTTTTCAGTTGTTATTTTGCAACGACATAAGTATTATTAAAGTTGCCCAAACTTGCTCCCACGCGTGGAGAGCAACCCATAACATCTCAACGAAAATGATAATGGCAATGATCTTGGACTTACTCTGTACAGAACCAGTACCAGAACCACCTTTCACACACTATCTCCTTGAATCCAACAACCTCACGAGCCAGTTTCCCACTTTAGCACCAAGAAAACTGAGGGAAGCCCATGATCTCCGCTACACTCCCCCGCCCTGCTTTCCTGAGACGTTTTTAGACTATCTGATGCATTGTGAAAAACGACTTAACTGTTAGGAGCTCCCATTTATCCTTAAGGAATGCGAGGACCCGTGCAGAACATTTCCCGTGACTTACTTCTCCCCAAACTCAAATCTGAGACAGGAGGAGTGTGTCGTCCAATGAAGAGACTGGGGCGCAGGCCGGGAAAGCAAGATCCCAGGTGGGCAGGGAGCTGAGACGCGACTGGAGGCCGGCCTGGCCCCCAAACCCGGACACTGGACGCTCGACACCCCCCCAGAACCCAACTTTGCAGACCAGGGAGTGGCAGGTCCGGGCAGAGTGGCTGCGGGACCAGAGTCTGGATCCCAATGCCGTCTCCGCCACTTTCTGGCATTGTGAGCCCGGGCACATCACTTAACCTCCTGGAACCTCAATTTGGTCACCTATTCAACGGGAGCTATGATAAAAAAGGATAGGACGGGCTGAAGGCTGATATGACTGACCCATTCTCGGCCTTCGGGCCCCCTAAAAGAGCTCCCCACCGCGCGAATCGCCTCCTTTGGGCACCCCCGAGACCCCTGCCTCGCTGGGGTACATCCCAAGCGCCAGACCGCGGCGGATGGCGGCGGATGGCCGAGCCCCGACCACAGCAAAGCGCGCTCACCATGATGGCGCCTACTCCTCAGCCGGGTCCGGAAAGAGAGCTCAGATTCCGGGTGGGCGGGGAAAGCCTGCAGCGAGCGGCGACTGCGTGACGTCACATGCGCGCCACGCGGCGCTCTACCAGACTCGAACCTCTCTATGGTGAGTCTGATGATCCGCTGGACGGGCGATGCCGGAAAAGGGTGGACGAACATCTAAAGGGAAACAAGCGCTACGTCAGGGAGGGAAGGGCCAGCACGTCGAGGCCCTCTCTGGCCCTATCCAGTTCCTGTTCTCCATGGTCTTCCGGAGGAACGGGATCTGCGAGCGAGATGCCGCGCGGAACTAGGAGGGGGCGTCGTGTAGTGACGCTCTGGCTCGACGCCGACGGCCTCTCTGTGGCTCCCGGAAGACCCGGAGGGCCCAGTATTGGAGGTGAGGAGGCGGGGCTGGCAGGGCTGGTTTAGACCTTGGGAAACCTCTGACTCCACGCTTAGGGCGTTTCCTTAGCAGGCTCACCGCTGCCTTATATCCCGCTGCCGCACTGGGGAAGTGCTACTTGAGATCTAACCGGACGTGATCTTGCTGCAACCCGGTCTATCGCATCCTGTATTTCCACCTTTTAGGGTCCGCTTCTCCCCCTGCCCCCAGATGGCCCTTCCCTGACCCCTCTTCAGCCTCTGCCACCAGGGGATTGCTTTTCCCAGCCAGAGAGATTCGAGCGGCCCAGCGGGTTCGCTGTGAGGAATGTGCACCGTACTGGAACGCAGAAGAGGCACACTGAGGCCCCGGGCTTGGGGCGCGGGGTGGAGAGAGGGGATTGGTAAAAAGCCCCTGAAAGAGAAGGGAGAAGAGACTTAGAGAGAGGGAGACCCAGAGGAGGAGTGGACAGAGACCGAGGGTCGGGGGATTGGAGACCCAAGGGGTGAGGAGACCTAGAAAGAGAGGAAAGATGGAGATCCAGGGAGAAGAAGAGACATGGAAAGATGTGAGAGGGGGCCTTGCCAGCTGTCACCAAATTCAAACCCTGACTGCTAGTTACCAACAGTGTGACCTTGGGCAAGTCACGTAACATCTCTGTGCCTTACTTTCCTTCTCTGCGAAAGGAGGGTGATAATAGGCATAGCCCATAGAGTATTTCCCATCATTATGTAAGTTAGTAAAAATGCTTCAGACAATTCTTTGCACATAATTGCTTAATAAATGTTACCCTCCACTCCTATTGTTAGCCCTTATTGGGTGGGACAAAATGGCCTGGCTGGGGCAGTGATGAAGCTGGCCTGTCTCCCTTTTTCTCCTTCCCCTGCCCCTTGGGCCTCCAGCACAGCACGTCCAGCCTGGCCACCTGGAGTCTGCTCATCATGCTCCTACTTACTGACCTCTCCTCCGCAGAGCCAAAGGCCAGAGCCCGGGCCGTGACAGCCGTCCCATGGCCTCTGTCCCAGAGCCAAGGTCTTGCTGATGTGGTGACACGGCGCAGGGCCAGCAGATGAATGGACACCTTGAGGCAGAGGAGCAGCGGGACCAGGTAGGGATCTGTCTGAAAGTCAAGATCACCGTACCCTGGGACACAATTTCCTCCTCCGTGTCCCTGTTTCCTTGTCTGTGTCTCGGAGTCCCAGCCTCTTTAGTGGATGTGTCTGCCTTTCTTTCTCCTGGGGCCCTAAGCTCAGGTGCTGTGTTTCGCTGTCTCTCCATCTTACTTGGTTTCTGTCCCTCTCTGGATCATTCTTTGGCACGTATTATTTGGTGCTGTTGCTCCTGTGGGTTGAACACAAGGGACGTTGTTTCACAGTAAATGAATTCTTCCTCCATTAATCTCTTTCTAGCAAGCTCTGTCTCTGTCTCCTCCTGCAGGGGTCTTTTTCTCTACATTCCTATCTGTTTGGAGGCCTCCTGATATTATTCTTGCCTTGATTTCTTTCAGTTTCCCCATGTCTTTGCCTTTCTCTGTCTCTCTGTCAACGTCTTTGTTTTTCTGTCTCTTGGTCTCAGTGCCTCTTGGCTTCTGAGAGGCGTCCAACCATTTTTCCCTCCCTCACCCCTGACCCAGATATCTGCCTCAGATGCTATGTCTCCCCATCTCTCTCCTTATGTCTCGGTCACACTGTGTAACTAGGTCGTTTACGGGCCAGATGTTTCTGTCATGCTGCCTCCACTCTGGTTTGGGCCCAAGGTAAATTTTGTGAATTAATGAGCTTCTCCTCCCTGGCTTTCATTCCAGAAGTGTGTGTCCCCATTTTTCTCTATCTGTGTCCGTTATTTTCTGGGTTTTCTTGTGTCCTTACCTTGCACATTCTCAATTCTACTGTCTTTGATTGATTATAGCTCAAGTTTTCTGTGTCTGTCTCTCTGATTCTCTGTAACTATCTGAGAAAGACAACACCGTCTCCAAGCCTCTTGTTGCCCCTGACTCGGCTTCTCTAGGTGTCTTTTACAAACTCTCTTTGCATATCTTTGTTACCTGGGTTAGGGTCAGTCTCTCTATCTGCCGCTAAAGCCCTCTTCCCCCATGGCCCATCTTTTATAAACGCAATGGATGGGACAGGCCCACTTGCCTTCAACAAATATGGCGGCACAGGCGCTGCCCTTGGGGCCGTGATGCCGCCCCTGCTGCGTGTGTGCCCTCACCTACGATGGCGGCTGATCTCGCGGAGTGCGATACCCCGCCCCGCTCTCCCCTCGCAGGCCCCTTCGCCGAGCTCACGAGTCGGCTGGTCCCGCCCCCCGTGCCCCCTCATTGGTGCGGCTCAGGCCGGCCTCACGGCCATTGGCTGAGCGGATGCACACCCTCCCCCTGCCCCAGGGTCTGACGGGGGCGGTTGGTGCCGACTTGAGGGGCCGCCTGGAGGAGGACCCGACCAGTGAGGAGGGTGCCGGGGTCGGGGCAGGGACCTGAGTCCGGGGGACTGAGGGACGAAGAGGAACGGAGACGCAGGCCCAGGACAGGGGTACCAGGGGTGTGGGATGGAGATGGAGAACCAGAACCGGGACTGAGGGATCCAGGAATGGAAATCCGGGTCTGCGGCTGGGTTCTGGAAACGGGGCGGGGATGGAGGTCCGGGACCAGGGGAACCGGAGACAGAGACTCAGGCTTATGGATTGAGGGGGACTGTGGATGGAGACCCGGGCCCAGGTCTGGGGTACTTGGGGGATGGAGAGAATGGAGACCAGGCCAGAGACCTGGGGACCTAGGGACAGAGACTCAGGCCCAGGATTGGGGGAGGTCTGGGGCTCTGTGCCGAAGCCTGATTTGAGGAAGAGTGGGTCGGTGCAAGTTTAGGGGTGGGGCCTGAAGGAGCTGCCCAGGGCTGGGGACAGAGGTGACTCCTGAGGGTGAGTCCACAGATGAGGGTGTCTGGGGCAGCTCTGGGCCCCAGGAAGGTGAGGGGCAGGACTAGCAGGTTGCTAGGTGAGTGGAGCTATGGGGAACAAAGGTGAACCGAAAGGAGGAGGCACAAGCTGGGCAGGGGCAGGGCCTCGGGGGAGGGGACCTCAGGCCCAGCTCCCACCCCCTCCCTGGAGAGCAGGCGGCCAGATGCCCAGGTCAGTGCTCAGGGTCCAGCTCTTGGATCCTGTCCGTTGCAGGTGCCTGCACGTGGCTCCTCCAGCTCTCTGACCTCTTAGGCCTTCCGTGTCACTTCTCTTTCTCAGTCTCTCCAGCTGTTTGCATCCCCTACTTCTTGCCTCTCCTCTCTGCTCTCTCTCTCCTAACTCTCTTGTCCCTCTGACCCTCAGACGGCTCCTGGAGCCCCTAAACTCTTGCTCTCCTCTCTAAGCGTCTTTCATTGTCCTAGGTTTCATCTCACTGAAACTGTTGGTCTCCTTCTCCCAGCGTTTTTCTGGCGCTCAGACCTTATTATCCCTCTTTTTCTTTGTGTCTGAGCGTCCCTCCCTTCTTCTTCTGGAGGTGACTCTGTGTGTGTGTTGTGTTTTCCTGTCTCTGCATGTCTATTTCTTCATATGTCTCCTCCATCCTGATGTCTCTCCTCTGCCTCATTTTTCCCCAAAGCCCTTGTCATCATCCAACACACTATAGTTTACTTCTTTATCTTGTTTTTCTGTCTCTTGATTGGAATACAAACTCCACGAAGGCAGGGATTTTTGTCTCTTTTTCTTCCCTGCTGTGTTTGCCATGACTGGCACATAGGGGCTATGGAATAATTACTGGGGGAATGAATGAATGAATGTTTGCTTGCCCGTGTGTGAACTCTCCAGGATGCTGGCCTTCCTGTCCAGCTGGCCTCTGCTCTGCATCCTCAGAGTCTCCCCACACTTGTCTGAGCCTGTTTGTCTCTGATGCTCCCATCTCACGTGTCACCGACCCTCATTGTCTCCTCCTGTTCACAGGCCCTGCCCCTGCTTCTCTCCCACGGGGGTCCTGGACTCTGACTCCTGCCCTCCTCCCTCCCCACAGAGGCCAGACCAGGAGCTGACCTGGAGCTGGGGCCACGGGTCTAGGAGCGCCCTGGACAGGGCCGAGGCCATGGCCCCGCCGCCGCCGCCACTGGCCGCCAGCACCCCACTCCTGCATGGCGAGTTTGGCTCCTACCCAGCGCGTGGCCCACGCTTCGCCCTCACTCTCACACCACAGGCCCTGCACATCCAGCGGCTGCGCCCAAAGCCTGAGGCACGGCCCCGGGGTGGCCTGGTCCCGCTGGCTGAGGTCTCAGGCTGCTGCACCCTGCGGAGCCGCAGCCCCTCGGACCCAGCAGCCTACCTCTGCATCTACACCTACCCGAGGGGCCGGCGCGGGGGCCGGCGCAGAGCCGCACGCACCTTTCGGGCCGACGGGGCAGCCACCTACGAGGAGAACCGAGCTGAGGCCCAGCGCTGGGCCACTGCCCTCACATGTCTGCTCCGAGGACTGCCACTGCCTGGGGATGGGGGTGAGGCACTGGGCAGCCGCTCTGTCCTAAGGCCACCTCGGTGTCTCTGCACATCTCCCTCTGTGGGCATCTCTGTCTATTCTTCTGTGTGCCTATCTGTGTGATGTGTCTCTCTGGGTCTGTATGGAAAGAGTGATACACAGACAGGGAGGGGCTACAGAAGAAACAAAATTCCAGGCAGGGAGGAATGATTTGTGTCTGCTGCTCTCTCGCTCTATTTCTGTCTCCGCTAGATTTCTGTCTCGGTCCCCTCCCCCCTTCCATGGGTCCTGACCACAGATGAGTCAGAGGCTCCATGGCGGACGAGAACAGCAGACTGAGACATAATCAGTCACCACCCAGGGTGACAGGCACTCACAGAGGTCTCCGAGGGCATCCCAGGAGCTCAGAGGTGGCATCTAATCCAGCCTGTGGGACTCAGGCGGCTTTCAGGCAGAGGTCCCCACCCAGGGACCTCAGGTGGCACAGGAAGGGAAAGGTTCCAGGGCCCCCACCTGCTGGGCCTTTCTTGATCCCCCAGGATCCTGCTGGCTGCCTGGGGGCCCTACAGGATGGTGACAGTAAGGGAGCCTCACACACTGGAGTAAGCTGATCCTGGGTCCCAGGTGTTTGAGGGGGTGAGGAAAGTGGAAACCACAGCTCGACTTCCTCCTCCCACTTGTGGGTCCAAAGGGCACCGGGATTAACACCCAAGCCCTGCCTTTGTCTTAGCTTCTGGGAGGGGGTGGGGCTGCACACCTGGGCCTGGGCAGGTGAGGCCTGGGAGAAAAAACTTTGAACTCCCAGCAGGCTCCGTTGCCAGCCGCCCACCAGTTCCACTGGGCGCTGTTCGCAGTTACTGTTTCTGACGTGCCCAGGGGCCTGGGATCCTGGCCTGTGTAGACTCCTTCCCCTCTCTCTGCAGAAATCACCCCCGAGCTTCTGCCAAGGCCGCCCCGATTGCTCCTGTTGATCAACCCCTTTGGGGGCCGGGGCCTGGCATGGCAGTGGTGTAAGGACCACGTGCTGCCCATGATCTCTGAAGCTGGACTGTCCTTCAACCTCATCCAGACAGGTGAGGGTGGTGTCAGGATGGACGGTAGGGGTGGGGCGTTGGGACTCCTGAGTCCTGGGTAGCAGTGGTGGAGCACAGGTGGACCAGTCTGCCTCACCTCCCGGTTCCCCACGTTAGAACGGCAGAACCACGCCCGAGAACTGGTCCAGGGGCTGAGGCTGAGCGAGTGGGACGGCATCGTCACAGTCTCGGGAGACGGGCTGCTGTACGAGGTAGGGCAGGAGCGCCCTGCCCCGACCCTGAGCCCTGGGCGACTGCAGAGGCCAGGACCAGCACCCAGGTGTCTCATCTCGCATCCTCCAGGTGCTGAATGGACTCCTAGATCGCCCTGACTGGGAAGAGGCTGTGAAGATGCCGGTGGGCATCCTGCCCTGTGGCTCGGGCAATGCCTTGGCCGGAGCTGTGAACCAGTATGGCGGGTAGGTGGTGCCCATCCTGCCTCAGGTGAGCCTGAGGATGCCAGGAGGGAAGGGACCCGGCACATCTCCCGCTCAGCCAGTCCATGTCAGTTAAGTCCATCAGTCTGGCTGTTGGATGCTCACCACACCCCCGCAGACATTTTTGCCATTTGTTCCCAGCTGTATCACTAGTGCCTAGAGTTGTGCCTCGCCCTCAGCTGGCACTCAGTGAGTGCTTATGGAAGGAAAGCACTGACAGGGATCCTGGCCCAGTAAGAAGAGTCCATCTAGAGGTGGCCAAATGGCTGCAGGTGGGCCCAGGGACATGGCCTTCCCGGCTCCTGCTGTCTGCTCCCCCCTGGCTCTTGCTATCTCTCCCCCAGCCCTCTATTCTTTCTCACTGTGTCCATCCATCTCTGGGCTCTGAAGGTTTGAGCGGGCCCTGGGCATCGACCTGCTGCTCAACTGCTCACTGCTGCTCTGCCGAGGTGGCGGCCACCCGCTGGACCTGCTCTCTGTGACGCTGGCCTCAGGCTCCCGCTGCTTCTCCTTCCTGGCTGTGGCCTGGGGCTTTGTGTCAGACGTGGACATCCAGAGCGAGCGCTTCCGGGCCTTGGGCAGTGCCCGCTTTACGCTGGGCACTGTGCTGGGCCTGGCCACGCTGCACACCTACCGCGGACGCCTCTCCTACCTTCCTGCCACTGTGGAACCTGCCTCACCCACCCCTGCCCATGGCCTGCCCCGTGCCAAGTCAGAGCTGACCCTGGCCCCAGCCCCAGCCCCGCCTGTGGCCCACTCACCCCTGCATCGCTCAGTGTCTGACCTGCCCCTGCCCCTGCCCCAGCCTGCCCTGATGTCCCCTGGCTCACCTGAGCCCCCACCCCTCCTGTCCATCAATGGGGGGGACCCAGAGCTGGCCGGGGACTGGGCTGCAGCTGGGGATTCTCCACTGTCCCCAGACCTGCTGCTGCCCTCGCTCCCTGGATCCCCCAAGGCAGCTCTACTGTCACCCATCACTGAGGGGGCCCCAGAAATGCCAGCGTCCTCTGGGCTCCTGCCTCCCACCCCTGATGCCCCAGCAGCCACCTCTACTGGGGGCCCACCCGACCACCTGCTCCCTCCTCTGGGCACCCCACTACCCCCAGGCTGGGTGACGCTGGAAGGGGACTTTGTGCTTATGTTGGCCATATCACCCAGCCACCTGGGGGCTGAGTTAGTGGCAGCTCCCCACGCGCGCTTTGATGACGGCCTGGTGCACCTGTGCTGGGTGCGCAGCGGCATCTCGCGGGCTGCGCTGCTGCGCCTTTTCCTGGCCATGGAACGCGGTAACCAGTTCAGCCTGGGCTGTCCACAGCTGGGCTATGCCGCGGCCCATGCCTTCCGCCTGGAGCCGCTCACACCTCGCGGCGTGCTCACGGTGGACGGGGAGCAGGTGGAGTATGGGCCGCTGCAGGCGCAGGTGCACCCTGGCCTCGGTACGCTGCTCACCGGGCCTCCTGGCCGCCCGGGGCGGGAGCCCTGAACCGAACAAAGCTTGGAGCCCGCCGGGGGCGGGGCCTACATTCCAAGGGGCGGGGCCTGGCCGCTGGAATTAGGGCCGAGGGCCACCGTTGCAGGGTCCCAGCCCCGGCTCAGGATTGCGCCCGCCCCCCGGGGACCAGAGGTGATGGTGGGGCCTGGCCCGAATTCCAGGGGGTCGTCACCGTCGCAGATAAATCTGCTCGCCCCGAAGGTAGGGCCTGACTCACAAGGACAGGGCTCGCTCCAGATCCCCTGTCCGGCTCGCGGAAGGCCAGGTCGGCTGAGGGCGGGGCCTGCCTCGCGCCTCCTCCAATGACGGGACCTGGAATGTACGGACTCCGGGAGGCCGTAGCTAATTGGCCAGTCAGGGCCGGGTCTCGCCCCATCCACTCTGGTGCCTCCGCTTAACTGGCCAATCAGCCCAGGAGGGGCAGGTTCCCCGGGGCCTGCCTTCCTATTTGCACTAACGTCCCGCCCCACGCGGATGGGGGCGGGGAAGTTCATGTCCTTGTCTTGTCTCCGACCCCAGTCTTCAAAGCAATTGAAAAGGTCTATGCAATAAAGGCAGTCGCTTCATTCCTCTCAGGCCCTCGGCCCTTCCTCCATCCGGCAGCCCGTGGGAGGAATCGGACTCTAGGCACTTCCAGCAGCTACTGCCTTTTATGGCCCAAAGCCCAGACTCGCCCACGGACTGTGGCCAGTATGACCCGTTGGCCTTGAACTCAGGCCAGGGAGCTGCCTCCTCCCCCACGACAGCTGGTTCTGGGGTTCTCAAGATTTATTCAGGATCGTGTTAACGGAGGCGGTGGGAAAATGGGGTCCCCGAGGTGCCGGGGGCACACACTGAGGACCCTCCCCGCCCCCGCGAGGGAGGGGGGAGGCTCGCTTTTTCTTAAAAATATAAATGTATTTCTCTGCATCGTCACGTCCCTGGGGCACCCAGCTGGCCGGCCCGTGGACCACAGGGCGGGGAGGGAAGAGGGCGTCAGGGCGCAAGTCTGAGCGGGGCGGAGGAGAGCTCCGCCGTGAGGGTGGGGGGCGTCCTCACAGGGCTCCGTGCTGAGCCTGGTAGCGGGACAGCACGGCACGGTAGTGGGACAGCTCCTGGCGCACAGCCACCACCTCCTGCCGCAGCAGGGCGTTCTCCTTCTCCAGGAAGGCCGCCCGCACAGATATCTGGTTCTCCTTGAGCCGCCGGGCGTCTCGGGACCGCTTGGCTGCCTCGTTATTCTTGTACCGCCGGCTCCAATACTTCTCATCCTGGGGGTGGAAGGGTGGGAAGATACTAAGGGCCTGGAGGAGCGGCTTTGCCAGTGCCTTCAGGGACCAGAGGGCACTTAAGAGAGTCCCAGGACTGCTTCTTAACCAGCAGTGGGGCCTAAAGGATGGGTCTTCTCTGGGATGGGTACCCAAAGGTCAGCCCTTGGAGGGCCCTAGCAACAGCTAAGGTAGGAGACAGGCCTCCCACTCCAAGCAACTGGGCTTCAAGTCTCCACTGTGCAAAGCAGGCCCCAGTGCTCTTCAGTTGACAAAGGACCTGCAGTTAGCTCCTGGTTACTAAGGATGCTTGTTCCCTAGCAACAGGGTCTTCAGGGTCTGAGGGCTTCTCCCAGTGAAAAGCATTGCCGGATATATCAACTTTCCAGATCCTGGTTGTTAAGGGAAGCCTAGGCTCCCTAGTGATGGGGTTTGGTGCCCCACAGAATCCTCCCAGAGCTGGCCCCTTTTGACCTGGATGTCAAGGCAACCTCATCACTCCTCAGCAAACAAAAGTGAGGTCTAAGTGGTCCCAATGACTGCAGCCAGTCCTGACCCACCGGCCTTGAACAGAGGCCAGGGAGCTGCCTCTTCCCCAACAGGGCCTGGTTGCTAGACAAGTTGTCCCTTAGCAAAGGGGCCTATCCTGAGACCTCCCCAAATCATTATGTTAAGGTTCTCCGGTCCTAGAATTTGGTTGCTGAGGAGGACCACTCCTTAGTAACATGGACCACCCAGAGCTCTGAATGATGCCCTCCAACCCCATTTATTTCAGCCTAGTTCCTGCTTGCTAGGGTGAATCCAGTCCCTAACAAGGCCCTGGGGCAGAAGAAACCACTGGTCTAGATTTGGTTTGGAGGCCGTTCCTAGCTACTTCAAGTCATTGTATCTAACTTACACAAGGGCATGGCAAAGTCTTGTGCGAAGCCCAGGCAGCTTTTATTGGGGGAGACCCCAGAACTGGCAAAGACAGAATGCTAGAAGGATGCAGTCACTGCCCAGAGCACCCCAAATCAGAATGTGGCCCTGGCTGCCAATGGGAACTGAGGCCTCTCCCCAGGGATCCATCCAGGCCCAGAGGGGCTGGCAAAGTCTGCATCCCAGGCAGATGCAATCACCCTGAAGGATGCCCCAAATCAGAGATCAAAAGACCAGCCCCAGCTTGGCTGGCTGCTAAGAAGAGACAGGCTAATACACTGTTGCTAAGAAATGCCGTCCTTAGCAACCGAGCCGGGTAGAGCCTGAAGCCTGCCCCAGGGAGAATTCTGGGTCCAAATGAAAGGAGAAACTTCAAGCCTGTACAACTGGGCCCAGCAAGGCTGGCTGAGTCTGCCTCCTACAGTGACAGCATCTTCATAAACCTCAAGCCCAAACCTCTGCCCCCTTGTATCCCATGGCCAAGGATCCTTGGCTGTAGGTTAGGAGAAACTGAGAGCTAATCCCCATGAGAAGCCCAGATCTGATGGTGAGGAAAGGGCCACCTCTGGCTGTGGGGCCTGTGCTGGCCCAGCTTGTGTCCTACATCTGGCTGTGCTCACCTTCTGCTCTTCTGGCACCTGGATCTTCCGTGCCTTTTTCATGATGGGCTGGGGCTTAAGTTCCTCCTCTGAGAAGCGATGTCTCCGGGGATCAAAGGTCTCGTGGCCAGGAATGCTTGACAGGGCTAAATCGGCTGGGTCGGGTTCAAAGGTCATCAGCACCTCCACGGTGTCTGGGTCCACAGGGCTGGGTGTGTCCCGAGAGGTCAGGCCTTGGGGAAACAGAATGTGTCACATGAGGGTGTATTTATTTGGGGGAGGGGGTTCCCCACGGCTAGCCTCTGCTCAGGTATCATATCCACCACAAGGAAGGTCCTTATGAGGTCTAACATAAAGCCTGCCAGGGATCAACCTCCCTAATATAAAATATGAAAGTTCCCGGGCCGGCCCGGTGCCGCAGTGGTTATGTGCCCATGTTCTGCTTCGGTGGCCCGGGGTTCGCCGGTTTGGATCCCGGGTGCACACATGGTACCACCTGGCAAGCCATGCTGTGGTAGGGGTCCCACATATAAAGTAGAGGAAGATGGGCATGGATGTTAGCTCAGGGCCAGTCTTCCTCAGCAACAGGAGGAGGGTTGACAGCAGATGTTAGCTCAGAGCTAATCTTCCTCAGAAAAGAAAAAAAAAATGAAGGTTTCCTAAACCTCAAAGATGCTCCGAGTCATGGAACAAACTTCACTTTTACAAACAGGGAAACTGAGGCCCAATCGTACCTGTCTTGCCCTAAGTAACACATGAGACTGGGCTATCGTTTCTAAAACTTCAGGCCTTCAGAGTCAGTGTTAGCATCTTTCCTACAGTCTAGCCCGAATCCTTCTTACTGAACTCCTGGCCAAAGGCTAGACTCCAGGCTGTTCAGGAAAAAGGAATCCAATGCATTGAAAAGACCTCAAGTTAGCCTCTTAAGAGCGACTGGCTCTCAAGAGTTAGGGAAGAGAAGCGGAAACGCTTCTGAGATTCCAGGAGGTTGGTTCAGGAGGAGGGGCGCCCTGTGCCTTTAAGAGCGAGCAAGCCGGGGCCAGCTGAGGACACAGGTTCAGGGCCGAGTCACGTGCCGGCGCCTGCTTTCCCGCAGCCCCCCCTGCCGCCACCGGCGCCCTCACGTTGCACAGGCCCCGCCCCCTCCCTCGTGAGCGCGCGTGCGCGAAGCACCAGGGAGGAAGGAGAGGACTCACGTGGCGCGGGAATGTGCGGCTGGGCAGGGGAGGGCTTTGGTTCTGTCCAGAGGTCGGACTAGGGGCACTTGTGTCCAGGAAGCCCTCACCTGCAGTCCGCCCCTGAAGACCCCAAGGTGCCCGAGGGAGCACACCTTTCCTCTTGCTCCCTGGGGTCTCTCCGCTCGAACCTCTCAGCCTCCAAGGATACAGGGCCCCCTGTTCTCTGGGGAACACATGAAAACCGCCCCCCTCGATCTTCTACCTGGACTCCCAGCCCCCTCGCCTCTGGGGTGCACACGATTCTGGGATCCCAGGCTCCTCCTCCCCCAGGAATATAGGAAGCTCAGTCCTCGCCCCAATGGAACAGCTAGAATGAAGACCCCCCACCTTCTCCCCGCTAGAGGACTCCAGGACCTGAGGTCACACCCCGTCTCTATTGGGGCACCCAGGAACCACGGCTACCAGTCCCTTATGTCCCGGGGAAACAGAAGTCTGTGCCCAATCCTCGCTTCCTCCCTGCAGAGGGCCTAGGAGTTCCGGTCTTATGACAGTTCCACCGACTCTGGGCCCAGACTCGGGCGCAGTCCACTCTTCAGGAAATAACTCTGGTGTTCTGGGCTCCCAGTCCCGGCCCCACGAGTATCCGGTCCTTTTGTCCCCACGTCCCACAGAAAAGTCCACACACTACCTCCCCACTGGGGAGGCTTCCTGGAATTTGGGGTCCCAAGTCCCTCCTTTCCTATGGATCCAGGAGACTCAGTCCTCGATCCATCAGGGGACAGAGAATCCAGACTCCTCTCTCATCGCTCCACTGGGAGACCCACAATTCGGGCGCGCAGCCCCAGTCCCACCGTCCAGGCCCCCAGCGGCGCACCGCCCCGCCCTCTGCAGTCCAAGCCCCGCCCCGCCCCCGCCGTCGCACCTGCGCGGTGGCCGCCGGCGGCCCCGAGGGCAGCCCGGGCGGGGGCGTGCCCCGGTGAGGAGCGAGGGGAAGCTGAACCACAAGAGCCGGGCCCCGGGGACGGTGCGGGCGTGCGCACCGGCGAGGGTGCGGGTGATGGGCCGCCGGGGGGCGGCGGGCTGGGCGGGAGCCCGTGCTCCAGCAGGAAGGCGTCCAGGTCCACGTACTCCACGTCGCCGAATGGCAGCGTCCGCTCCCATAGCAGCGGCGCCAACAGACCCGGGCCAGGTGCGGCCCCCAGGCGCCCCCGCGGGGACCCGCCGCCCACCACCGCCCCAGCTGGGGCATCCGCCGGGCCCGCCGTCTCCAGGCCCGGCCCGGGGACCGTGGGTGCCGGCAGAGCCGCCTTGCGCTCCTTTTCCTTCAGGAGACCTGGGGGCCAGGGAAAGACCGGGCAGGGTCGGGAGGGAGAGGAAGATAGAGGTGGAGAAGAGACCCCGAGTCAGACACGAGACAAGCGGGGATAGAGACCCACACAGCGGAGATTCACAGAAAGAGGGGACAGACGGGGGGATGAGATCAGAGAGGGAGAACAAGTACCCAGAGAGAAGAGGGGACAGCCACTCAAGAGAGACCCAGAGAGAAAGGACGGAGATGGGGGCGGCAGAGACAAAGAGTGGGGGACAGAGACCGAGAGAGAAAGACTCAAAGAGGGGAGGACAGAGAGCCAGGAAGGGATAGAGGCACAGAAGGGGGACGAAAGTTCAGATAGAGGTAGGTGGAGGGTTGGGCAGGTGAGAGAAAAAATGACAGCTCTGTAATTCCTCTGTAACCTACCCCCGCTTCCTGCGCACTGTACCCCCTTCTCCCCGCCCCCACACTCGGTAAGGGGCAGGAAGGGGCTCTATTCCTGGGGCACATTCCTCATCTCTAGACTCCATGTGACCCCAGGAGGCCCCGCCCAAGCCCGTGTCACTACCGTGTGAGCATCCGACACACCCCCTCCCTCCTCCCTGGACCCCAGGGGTCCAGACTCTCGGAACCGAAAGGAAGGGGGGGGGGCTGGGGCCTGGACTCCTGGGTCCTCGGGGTGGACGAGCTTGAGAGGCGGTACTTTTGGGTCCTGGGTGCTGAGGGATCTAGGGGCCTAAACACCTTAGTAATTGGGTAGAAAAAGGTTGGGAAGATGGACTCTCGGCACGCAGGAGATAGCTGTGGACCCCCCAGCACTGGAGCCCCTAAGGGGGTGGAGTGTCTGAGTTGGGTGAGGTGGGGGCTAGAACTCACAGCTGGCTGGCTCTTTGGGCTTGCTGGTCCCCTGCAGAAGGCTCCGCAGCCCAAGCAGCGCTCCCCCGCCAGGGGGGGCCCCGGCCGGGCCGCCCAGCAGCAGGGGGGCCGGGGTCCTGTCGCTCACGGGCCGCGCCATCGCCGGGCACCTGCCCGCAGGCTCACGGGCTCATGGAGAGGCGAAGAACTGGCCTGCCACTCAGCGGCACACTCCTGTGGTTCGGGCGAGTGTCGGCCCGGGGCGGGCGAGCGTAGCTTGCAAGCCTCCAGTATCCAGAACACTGCCAATCCTAGGAGCAACGGGGATTTGCAGTCCTCGGTGCCGAAACGTGCAACTGAAGAGGGTCCCAGGAGACCATGCAGTCCGGGTGAGGGGGTGATCAAATCAGGCGGCAGGCTCTTTGCAACCGAGAGTTCAAGGGGACACAAGGCGCTCCTTCTACAAGGTGGGCGAGCCTGGCTCCTGCAAAATTTGCTGCTCTCTCAACGGAAGGCGCTTTGCAATCGGCACCAAGAGGTGTGCGCGGAGGGGCGGAGGAGGGGGCAGGAGGAGGCGGCTGCCTTGAGGCGTGGCCAAAGCAAACTTCTGTCCCGGAAAAAAAAAAAAAAAAAAACCCAAACCAAAACACCCGACGCCACAGCGCTCAGCCCTCCTCTCGGCCCCCGCCCGCGCCCGCCCAGCCCCTCCCGCCTCTTAGGCCATGCACCCCAGCCGCGTGCCTCCCTCCGGCTGAAAGCGCGGGCCAATCGCGACTCGACCCCTCGAGACGCACAGCCAATGGGACCCCTGGATCCGCCAAGGCCTGGGAGGGCGCAGGAGGGGCTCAGTGCGTGAAGTTGCCTTCTTTCTGGAGGGAGGCGGGACCCTGACCTACATTTGCCCAATGGGAGCCGGCGCTGGGGGCGGAACCGTGACCCAGTTCGGGCCAATGAGGCAGGCGGGAGGGGGAAGCACATGGCCCTGCGCGTGCTGCCTGACCAGGAGGGTGGGTAAGGGCGGGGGAGAGGAAAGAGGCTCCCGGAAAGGAGCCGCATCTCCAAATGCTTGTTTTGGGAAACAAGAGGCCAAAAAAGCCGAGTAATGGGGTTTAGGAAGAGGGAGATTGGTTTCTAGAAGGCTGCTATTCTATAAGACCCAAATGTTTCCCCGCCGCGCCTAGAATCAGACCACTGAGAAACAGGAAGTATTCTGTCCCTTTAATAGCTTTGTTTTGGCGGGTCACTCCCCTCCCCTTGTGGGGAGGCTTGGGGAGGGCAGGCGCAATCCTCGATGGGGAGTCTCAGCGACCATGGGGGGCACCGTCCACTGTAAGACAGACGACACCAGTGGGGGAGCGTTAGTTTGGGCACGATGGGAGGGACCATACAGGGGCGTGCAGGGGGCGGAGGCTGGGCAGCGCCGGGCTCTACCACAGCGAGGCTGCGAAGGGGGAACCGGAATGTACCAGAAGCTGGGGGAAATGGTCAGATTCTGGACCAGGACCGGGCTGAACCATAGGGAGGCAGCAGGAGGGTGGAATACGGACGTCCAGTTTCAGTATTAGGTTGAACTATGTTAAAGTATTCATGGGGGTGGGAGGTGGGCTGTACCATATTGACGAGCCAGAGGCGTGGCCCCAAGATCACTGGGCTGCACCACTGGGAGGCAGTAGGAAAGGAAGGGGATTGTACCATTGTACCGTGTTGATTCTCAGTAAGGGGAAGAGCAGATTATGGAACAGCATAGGGTTGTACCACATGGAAACAGGGAAAAGGATGCGGGCTGTACCATTTTGGAAAGTCATCGTAATAGGAACCACGGACCAGTACTTAATTGCACCACAAGGAAGCCAGGGAGTTCAGGTTATATACGAAGTTGCAAGTTGCAAGCAGTGCAAAGGAAAGACAAATCATGGACCAGCAATGATCTATGGCGGGGAGGTGGACTGTACCATGTTGACACACAGAGAGGAGGGAGAAAGAGCAAGTGAGAGCTCAGGAGGCTGGACCATACAGAAGCAGCAAAGCGGGGTAGGACTGTATCATATTGAAACACCACGGGGAGACACATAGGCGGGTTCGACCAAGACGTGGAGGGGGTACACACTGGACCATACCATGCAGGCGGTAGTTGGGGCCTCGGCAGCGCCTCTCGGGGTGCCGGGGGTCCCTGTTGCCCCTCAAGGCCCTATGGGCCAAGGGCTGCAGGGGCCGGGCGTTACCGCTGAGGCTCTGGAAGATCTGGGACGGAGGATTCTGGCTCAGGAGTCTCAGGGAATGCATCTGCCATGGAAATGGGGTGAGAAACTGGGAGTAAATAATGAATGGTTCTGGTGACGTCACAAGGAAGCCCCGCCCCTGGGAGCGGGTGGGCGTGAACTCGCTCAGCCCCACCCCATCCCCAAGGGTTGTCTGATTCTCTCACTCCCTAGAGTTCCAAGTCAATGCTGGGAATGAGGGTAGGTGAGACGAGGGGATCCTCAAGCCAGGGAATGGGTTACCCAGGCGGCCGGGGGCGGGAGGGCGGAGAGGTGGTGCAGACAGAGGATCACCTGGAGAGAGGTGATATTGAGGGCCCGGTCAATGAGGATCCAGGTCACTGTCTCCGAGCAGGGTGGGGTGCTGAGAGAGCCCTGATAGGTGATGAAGCCGAAGGATTCGGGGAATAGGAGCTCCAGGCTCAGGTCTTGAAGAAAGTAGGCATCATCTGCAGGGAGATCAGGCCAGAGCCAAGAGGGGGGCCCTCTAGAACGCCCCTCGCATGCATACCCTCCGCCACCAACGCACCAGGGACTTACTCTTGTAGGAGATGCGGGTGATGGTATCCCGGTTAAGGAGGCGGCTGAGGAATGGGTTGGAGCTGCCAGCCACCTGGGTGGGGGGACAGGGTGAGAAGGCCGGAGCCCAGAAGTCCAAGCCCCCAATCCCTTCCCCCACCAGGACTCCGAAGTCTGGATCTCCGGCCTCACTCTTCCTCAGCCCCCAGATTCCAGGCGCCCAGCCCCCCCTCCCTCAGCATCTTGCCTGGGCTCACATTGACAAAGAGGCTGAGAATGGCCAGGCCATTGGGGCCCCGGGAGGCGGCGCTGAGGTTCCCATAGAGTTCTTGGTTGAAGTGGATGAGCTGCACCTAAGAGGGGATCGCAGAGAGTGGGGTCCCCCAGCAGAAGGAGAGGAGAGAATGGGGCCCGCTGTGAGCCTCTAGGGTCCCACGTCAGGTTAAGAATTAGTGCTCAGGGTGGGGAGGCCAGTTCTGTTGAGGAGGATGGGGGTGAGGCCTTAAGAGGAGGGTGAGGCGGGAGGAACCGGGTCAACTCAGGGTGAGGGTCAAGGGTCAGAGGTCAGTGGCCACCACCTCAGCGGAGAAGCCCTGGTGGTTGATCTGGTGTTCAGAGCCGGCTCCGTCACGTGCTCCAAACAGCAGCCGCAGTTCACTGAGTCGGTGGCTATACAGGAGGGGGCCCCCTGACACATTGACCACGGGCCGGGCTGCAGGCAGGAAGGAGACGTGGCGGCCGGTGTTGTACAAGGTTCCCCGGAGCTGTAGGAGAGGCGGCAGGTGTCACGGGGACGCGGAGAAGAAATCTTTCCCCTCCTGATTTTTACCCCTACATTTCCCATTTCCAACAATCATTTAGTCATTCAGCATAGTTTGCACTTTCCAGGCTCTGTGCTGGTCCGTGGTAGGGGCTCAATGTTGGTGAATTTGTTTAATTACCAAATATTTATTGAGCTGCTACTGTGTGCCACGGATGCCAGGAAGAGAGCAGTGAATAAGTAGACAAAAATCCTGGGCCTCCTGGACCTTATGTTCTAATGGAGGAGAGACAGGCAATAAATACTGAGTCACATAAGTTACTGCTTAGTTCATTACGTCCTGTGCTCGTGCTGGGAAGAACTGGGAGCTCTGAGAAAGCCTAACAGGAAACCAGCCTAGATTAGGATGGGCGTGGCAGGTCAGGAAAGGCTTCCATGAAGAAGTGACATTTGAATGGAGATCTGAAGTTGGGGTTAGTTGTAAAGAGCAGGGAGAAGGGCATTCCAGGAAGAGGGAACAGCAAGTGCAAAGGCCCTGAGGTAGCCTATTAGAGTGACAGTGAAGAGGCCAGTGGGGCCAGAGCCCAGGCAGCAAAGGAGAGATTGGTGATTGGAGCCAGATGGTGGACAATGATGGGGTGTTTTGTACTTTTATTTAAATAATTGAATATATATAACACACCTGGCACAGTGCCAGGCACAGGATCGATGCTGTAGAAGTGTTTGCTATTATTTCTTATCCTAATAGAAGGATTTTGAGCAGCAGAGTGGGATGATCTGGTTTGTATTTTTAAACATCTCTCCAGCTGTGTGGCAGACAGTGGATTGCAGGAGGCAGGGAGGCAGGCCCGCGAGGAAACTGTGGCACCAGTCCAGGTGCAACATTATGGTGGGGGCAGTGGAGGGGACAAGAAGTGAAAGATGTGAGTGATATTTAGCAGGGAGACTAGAAAGCACAGGGATTGGAAATAGGAGCGAGGCAGAGAACAGGATGGGGAATAGCTCCGTGGCTTTTGGCTGGGCAGCTGCGGGAAGGGTGGTGCCAGCTCTTATAAGAAATGGAGTTGCAAAGTGGGCAAGAGCATGGATGCCAGGACCACACAGCCTGGAGCTGAATCCCAGCGCTGGCACTCTCTAGCTGTGTGACCTCAGACAAGTAACTTAACCTCTCTGTGCCTCAGTTTCTGCCTCCATATAATAAGCGTAATAAAAGCACCTATTTTATGGGGTTGTTGTGAGGATGAGAGGCTTTATCAAGCTTTTAAAACAGGGCCTGGCATGCAAACGGTCTGTTTTACCATTGCTTCTACAGAGATGGGAAGACTAGGGAGCCGTGTTTGGGGAGGGAAGAAGAGGTGATCCATTTTAGAGCATAAGGGGCCAACCATCCCCCCAGTGTGTACCCTTCCTTCCCCAAGGCTGGCCTCCCACCTCAGCACCCCACCGCTAACCCCTACTCACGCTCACCCCTAACCCCGACTCCTGCCCACCGCTGTGGATTCGGTAACCCCCCCGACCCAGCCCCTTACCTTCTCTCCCCCAGTGCTGAGCCTCAGTGGGGGAAGAAAGGGGTCATAAAGGACCCTCTTCAGCTCCACGTCCACAGGGCTCTGCCGCTTCCCCACGGCACACAGACTCCAGGCTGCATTCACCAGGCCCCAGAAGGGAGGTCCTGGGGGCAAGGGTGGGGCGGGGGGAAAGAGAGTCAGAAATAGGGACCAGACCCCAATGCTGGGACCTGCTGAGAAGGCTGTGATCTGGACTTCTGGATCCCAGGAGAGGCAGGGCTGGGGACCTGGACTCCTGGGTCCTAGAAGAATCTTGCGAGAGTTTCATAAGACCCTCTAATACCTCCAAACCTCTCTAAAATTGTCATTGGGGAAGGAACTACAACTCCCAGCAGGCCTCAGTGCTGCCAGCCTACCCATCCACTGCTTGCCTTCCCCAGAGCCCATGGGAGTTGTAGTTCTTTGAGTCTCCCTTGTCCCACAGCTGGATAATGAATGTTTTGGGGAGAGGAGTTGCACGAGAGAGCAGGACAAGGTGGGGGAGGGGCTGCCAAATCTCTGGCTCTCAGCAGGTGCCAGGGCCTACCTGCCTCTTTCCCTGCAAACACATACACACACACACACTCTTCCACCCCCACACTCTCTTTCCTTCCACTCACTCCCACTCACTACTTGAAATGCGCATGTATAATGTCCCATGGTGAGCCTCTGGGGTTCAGAGGCTGGGCACACTCCTGAGGGAGGGAGGGAGGAAGGGGCTGGGGCTCCTGGGTCTGCAGAAGGAGGCGCCCTGCAGCCCACGCTCCTGGGTCCCCGCCCTGGCTGCACCTGGCACGAAGTTTCCCTGGAGATTATCCTTGTAGCTCCACCAGTCCTCAGGGTCAGGTGCGGGTCCGATGTAAGCTGGGGAGAGAGCAGCCTGAACCCCTCTCCTTGGCACCCCACCCCCACCCCTCCCTCAGGAGCTCCTGCCCGGACTCCCAGGCCTTACCTGCCGCCCCCAGTGCCGCCCAGAGTACCAGCGCTTGAGGGGCGCTCAGAGGAGCGGCACCCCCCATCCCCGGGAGACCTCTGAGCGACCCTTCCCAATGCCCTGGCCCTCTCTCTCTCAGCTCCTCCCTCCCCTCTTTGGGGGACCCTGTCCCTCCAGGACTCCCAGCCTTCCTCTCCTCCCCACAAGGAGTCCCGGTTCCCCAAATACGGAGGCAGCGGGACACTGAGTCGCCCCCCTCCACCAAACCCGCTCCTCTCTCCTCTCCCTGTGCCTCTCCTTCCTCGCCTTTCCCCGGAACTCTCCAGTCTCCGGCTCCCTCCGCTCTTACTCCTCTCCCTGCCTCCTGCTTCTCCCTCCGGTTACCTCTAGGTTTCTAAGCCACAGCCCCTCTCGGCTCTCTTTTCAAGCCCCCTAACTCCAGGACTCCGTCCTGCTGCTCTCTCCTCCTCCCTGTCTCCCTTCTCTGCTCCTGCCTCTTCTTTCTCCCTTCTCTCCTTCTTCACCTCCTCCCTCTCTGCCTCTCTGCCTCTCTGCCTGTCTCCAGCTTCCCTCTCTCTCTCTCTCTCTCCCTCTCTCTCTCCACCTCCTCCTCTCCTGCCTCTTCTCTCTGTTTCTCTCTCGTCCCTTCCTCCCTCCACCCCCTCCCTCTCTTCTCTCTCTTGGTGTTATTTAATTTTTTGTCGTTGTTGTTGGGGGGCGGGGGCAGGTGCTCTCACAGCAGCGAACACTCCTCGGGCTGGTGTGTGTGTGTGTGTGTGTGTAGGGGGGTGCCCAAGGGGCAGCATGGAGGGGTCGTTGGGGGCTGGTCCCCAGCTCCCGGCCGCACTGGGGCCGTGGGGGCGGGGGCGGCCCGGACACCTGGGGCCCGAGGCTGGCAGTTCCCATCCTCCGCAGAAGGGGGAAGGGGGGCGCTTAAGGTGGAGCTGGGAGAGTCCTCGGAAGTCTCTGTGCTCAGGGCTGCTGGCCCCGGAGGAGCCGAGGTCCCCCAGCTCGCGGGGACCCAGGTTGGAGCCTGCGGCAGCACCTGCCGCCCCCGCCCAATGCTGCGCTCGGGTCTCAGCCAGGGGCTGCCTTAACGCGGCCCGGGGATCCCCTGGGAGAGTGGGGTGCGGTGAAGGCCGCTGGCCAGGAGGGGGAGGCAGAGACCTGGAGAGGGAGAGAGAGAGGCGGGAGGAGGAGCCGGGAGGGCCGAGGCAGAGAGCCGAAGGTGAGGTCGGAGAACTGCGGAGGCTTGGGGAGGGAGCCTGAGCTGGATACAGAGAGAGATGGCGGTGAGAGACAGCAGGCTAGAGATGCGAGGGTGGGTGGCCGGGCAGGAGGGCCAGGGAGACGGAGACCCACACACACACATTGAATGAAAGACAGACAGAAAGTGATACACATGCAGAAGAGACAGAGAGGGAAAAAGAGATAGAGAAGGAGAGAGAGACAGATAGAGAAACAGATGGAGAGATGCACAGAGAGACAGACGCAGACACACACACACAGAGATCCAAGCAGAGAGACCCAGAGACAGGGAGAGACTCATGTAGCAGGTTACAGAAGAAACCTGCCAGGCAGGAGGTGGATGGGGAGAGACAGAAACAGAAAAAGAGATTCAAAGAGAGAGAAAGACACAGCAAACGCTAATGAGGGACAGAGAGACATAGGAACACCCTGAGAGCTAGGGCCAGGGAAAGCAGGAGACAGGGAGAGGGGCAGGCACACATGCACCGTTATAAATAGAGACACTCAGGCAGAGCAAGAGAAATCAACAGAACAGATGGACAGAGACAGAGAGACCCAGACAGAGGGAGAGAGACCCAGAAACGGACCGACTGACGTAAAGAGAGAGACTAAAGGGGAGTCAGACAGACAGAGAACTAGAAATGGACAATGACCTAAGAGAGAGAGACACACACACACACAGAAAACAGGAGAAAGAAAGGTGTGTTGGGGCCGGCCCGGTGGCACAGCGGTTAAGTGCAAACGTTCCGCTTCAGCGGCCCTAGGGTTCGCTGGTTCAGATCCTGGGTGCAGACATGGCACCGCTTGGCAAAAGCCATGCTGTGGTAGGTATCCCACATATAAAGTAGAGGAAGATGGGCACGGATGTTAGCTCAGGGCCAGTCTTCCTCAGCAAAAAGAGGAGGATTGGTGGCAGCAGTGAGCTCAGGGCTAATCTTCCTCAAAAAAAAAAAAAAAAGAAGAAGAAGTGAATCACTACTCAAAGAAACTAGGCTCCTCCTCTTGAAGGGAAGGGTATCAAAGAGTTTGTGAGCTTATTTTAAAGCCAGCACAGGTGGGAAGAGGAGGAGAGAGACAGAGCAATGGAGAGAGACAGACTCTTAAAGGCCCATGAGGCTTAGAGGTCAGTGAGAAATTCAGAAACGCCCAAATGTGGAGAGAGAGAGAGAGAAGGGGAGACACTTGAAGACAGAGGAAGCTATGGAGACGGAGAAAAGAGGCAAGACGAAAAAAACGCAGCAGAAATAAAAATAATAATGGTGAGAGTTATAATAATAACAGCCAGCACATAAAGAACCTACAGCTTACCAGACAAAGTTCTGAGCACTGTCTGTGAACTCACTTGTAATCATCTTGGCCACCCTGTGAAGTAGACGCTGTGATGACCCCTTTTTACAGGCGAGGAAACCAAGTCTCCGAGGTCGCAGGTGACTTGCCCAGAGTTACATAGTTGGGAAATTGCGGGGCAGGAGAGAAAAGCAAAGAAAAGAGGGATGGAGAAAATATGATAGAGATTCACGTCTAGAGAAATGGGGAAAATGGCAAGAAAATTCAGGCAGAAAGACCCAGTTCTGATGGAGAAATAAATCAGTAAGAAATGGCAGCCGCCCTGACCGAGAGTTTCCTAGGTCTGGGGGCTGTGCCGCACACTCTGTGGGTTTCATTTCAACTCTCAATGCTGCCCCATGAGGTGGGGTTTAGTATTGGCCCCACTGTACAGATGGAACACTGAGGCTCAGGGAGGGAAGTGACTCCCTCAAGATGTAGTGGGTTGGGGCCAGTCCGGTGGCGTTGTGGTTAAGTTCACGTGCTCCGCTTGGGTGGCCCGGGGTTCGCAGGTTCGGATCCCGGGCACGTACCTAGCACCGCTCTTCCAGCCATGCTGTGGTGGCGTCGCACACAGAATAACTAGAAGGATGTACAACTAGTATATACAACTATGTACTGGGGCTTTGGGAAGAAAAGAAAGAAAAAGGACCAAATCCAAGGACAAGTGTCCTTATAAGAGAAAGGCAGAGGGAGATTCAAGATAGAGGAGATGGTGACGCGAAGACAGAGGCAGAGACTGGAGCGGTGCCACAAGCTAAGGAACGCCAGGAGCCCCCGGAAGTTGAAAGAGGCAGGCAAGGCTCCTCCCCCGGAGCCCTCGCAGGGACTGTGGCCCTGCTGACACCTTGATTTCGGACTTCCGGCCTCCAGAGCTGCGAGAAAATAAATTTCCGTTGTTTTAAGCCACACAGTTCATGGTAAGTGTTTACAGCAGCTGATCCCAGGGGTGGGGGGAAAGAATGAGAGAAGTGTGGAACTTGTCAGAGGCAGAGACAGTGAAGAAACCAGAGACACACAGAGGGAGGGGCAGGCAAACTGATACCGCAGGAAGAGCAGGCTTTACCTACAATTCAGCTCTCCTCCTCCAGGAAGCCCTCCGTGGCTCCCAGGCTGGGTCAGTGCCTCCTGTGGACATTCCCAGTGCCCTGGGCTAGCTCCGTTAGAGCACAGATCGCATTAGGAGAGGGACTGTGTCCCTGCGTGTGCTCCCTTGAGGGCCCAGGCCTGACCCATCTCTGGGTCCCCAGCACCACCTGGCACCAGCACACACGTGTCCTCAGGAGAGAATCAGGCACGATTGAATGAGACCATGCTCCTGCTGTCTCTCCCTAGAGATTCTGGCCCCCTCCCGTCTGCCTAGGAGACACTTGGATTTCCTGCAAGGCCCAGGAGACACCTCATCTCCTCCAGGAAGTCTTCCCTGACCCCCCGGGCTGGGCCCCATGCTGCCTCCCTTCCTTAACATCATGTCTGCTGTGGCTGTACTGAGGTCTCTCCCCTCCCCCATCCTCCCAAACTGGGGGCCCCTCCAAGGCAAGTCCCGGGACCGACTCAGGTCTTGGTTCCACCGTTTCCCACGGAGACCTCAAGAGAGTATGTTGAATGAATGAATGAATAAGTGAATGGATGAAGTAAAAATATAGGGACTGTGGCATTCAGAAATGAGTAAGGAAAAATTTGTTCGCATAGGAGTTAAAAGGAAGGCTTCCTGGTGTGGGTGATATTTTCCTGACTCTTCCTGTCCCGATAACCCCGGCTCTGGCTTAGAACTCATCTTCTCCTGCCGGGGTCCTCCCCGTACCCCCACTTCGGTCTCCCTCCCCCTCCCATGTACCCACAAAGACTCCAGAGAGTTGACCCTGCCTCTCTGTAGGCACAGCCATCCCATAGCTCCCCGGCGCACTTGGACAAAGTCCTCGCCCACCCCTCAGCCTTTCTTATTATGACCAACTCCTTCCTCTGTCTTCAAGACCAACCTCAGGTGTCACTTCCTCTGAGAGAGGTTTCCTGACCTCCAGGCCGGGTTAAAGGGGCTCTCCCAATGAACTGAGCCACTTCAATAATTGTCCAAATCACTGTTTCTCACACAAGGCTGCCCCTGCCCCTCTCCTGCTCATAGACCTCCCATGGCTCCCCAGTGCCCCTGGGGAAAAAAACCCCACGCCTTCAGCCTGGCCTTAGAGGCCCCACATGCCCTGGTTGCCACCATCTCCAGCCTCATCTCTCTTCTCTTACCACACCAGGCCCTCTGGCCTTCAGATCTTTGCACAAACGGTTGCCTGTAAGTGGGGTTCTCTTTCCCCCTTCTCTGCTGGACAAATTCCTAGTCCAACGCCTATGGGCTTCAAGAGTCTGCTCTTCTGGGAAGCCGTGAGCAATGCGGAGGTGGACAGGGGCCTCCTCTGAGCTCTGGAAGCCACCTGTGCTGCCTCCACGGTCGCACACAGGCATGCTGGGCTCGGTGCCCGGAGGCAGAGGGAATGGCCAGGCGGGAGGTGGGTCCCAGATGTGGATTTCACGCCTGTTAGTCTCGGGGGCTGGGAACAAAGTTAGGGTCATAAGAAACATATGGGGCTTGCCCCGCTCCTCACTTTCATCTCCCACTTCCCCGGCCCCTGGGTGGGACGCAGCAGGGCTGGGACTCCCCAGGCCTGGGTGGTTCCCACAGTCCCTGCTGCCCCCCACCCCCACCCCTCTCTCCCTGCTCTCAGCTCCCACTCGCTCGGGGAGCCCAGCAAACTCGTGATCTGGTTCTTGCCTTCTGGGCTCTCCTCCACTGGGGCAATGTGGCCACCCGGCATTTAAATAAGAGCAGCAACAAACTCAGATGGCTCTTACTCTGCCAGGCGCTCTTCTAAGCCCATTACATACAGATGTTAATTCATTTAATCCTCATCGCATGCCCTGTGGGTTACTTGCTATCATTAACATTATCCCCATTTGGCAAATGAGAAAACTGAGGGACAGAGAGGGATCTGAACCCAAACAGTCTGGCTGCAGAGTCCATGCTCATCATGAAAATGGTCCCTGGAGCAGTCCCGTCCCATAGAACTTTCTGCAATGTTGGAGATGTTCTGTATCTGCTCCGTTCAATATGGTAGCCACCAACCCCTTGAAAGGTGGCTGATGTGACTGAGCAACTGAACTTTAAATTTTATTTCATTGTAATTTATTTAAATTTAAATGGCCCAGTGTGGCTAGTGCCTACTGTATTGGACAGCTCAGCTCTAGAGAACTAAGCTTGCATGCCAGCTCCTTGCTGTGTGACAGGTGCAAACACGCCTCGCCTCTCTGAGCATAGTTCTTCACTTAAGAAAGGGTAAAGAATTCTGGCCAAACTCAAACACATCCTGAGTCTGAATCCCTCTGCTGTCACCTCAAGTCGGAGTCCCCCTGGGGGCCTCAATTTCTTCACCCATATAATGGGGATAATAATAGGATCCGCCCATTTATTCAACAAACGTTTATTGAGTGCCTATTATGTCCTAGGGGCTGGGGTTACAGCATGAACAAAACAGATAGAAATCCAAGGTCAGGGCAGCAGAAGGTGGGATGGATAGTCACTCCAGACCACGGCCACTTCCAATTTCAGCCTCTTTTCCCGGAAATGCCTGAAGGCTGCTCTTCCTAGCAACTCATGATGTCATGGAATAGTCTGAGTTCTGATTGGCTGAGGACTTGGCATCAAGCCGCGTGGGCTAATTTTCCCAAATATCCTTTCTTTTTTCTTTCCTTAATATCAAAACACCTCGTTTAGCTGGATCCAAGACAGCCCAGCATCAAAGACTGTATTTCCACCCTCTCTTGAAGCTAGGTGTGGTCATATCACTGAATTCCGGCCAATGAGATAAGAACAGAGGGATTGTGTAGCAGCTTTTGGAAAACATCCCTACAAGTCAGCTGCGTGGGCCTTTTGGCCTTTTCTCTTTGCTTCCTCCATCCTGCTGCATGGATATAGATAACGATGACTGGAGCGCTAGCTGCCATTTTGGACCATGAGGACAAGGATCATCCTAAGAATGGTAGAGAGGAAGCTAGAAGGTTCCCATGGCTTGATTGTCTCCAGACCTCTTTTATGCAAGAGAGAAATATGCTTCTATCTTGTTTAAGCCACTGCTATTTGGGGTTTACTGTGACTCCTCACAATACAGATGCTTGAGGGACCACTCCAGGTTCAGTTGAGCTACAAGGTAGACCATTCATTGATCAGTCCTTCAACAAGTATTTATTGAGCATATACTATTTGTCATGTACTTTCCTAGATGCAGGGGACACAGCCAGGAACAACTCAAATCCTCGCTCCCATGGAGCTCACGTTCTCGTGGAAGACGCGGAAACAGTAAACAAAAAGACAAATATTTAATATGTCAGGTGGTGATAAGTGCTAAGAAGAAAAATCAGGACAAAGGAATGAGGATGATTTTTTTTTTGGAATCACAGAATCTGCCCAAAACCAGTGTTTAATTTTAATGCACCACTATATTTACCCAAGCCAAATGTAATGTCTCTGTCGTCTTTCTAAATAACTTAGCTTGAAATGCTCTTTAAGATTCTCAGATTAAAAGCAAGAAGAATTATTATCCTAAAGTTGATGAAGTCTCCCTGATTTTCTTTTTTAAAAAAATTTCCCTTTATTATAGAAACTAAGAAGAAAAAGAAATTATGCACACCATTTCATGGAAATATCTACTTATCACTTTGTGCTTTTCCAATGGCACTGTGTCTGCTTGTTACTTGGAGAAAAAGAATATTATTACACAAGGGTGTGAGATATATATATATATATATATTTTTTAATTTATATCCTCAATTACAGAAAGATTCGAAGGAGCTGCTACTTAATTAGGATCATCAGGGAAGTTCCCTCTGATGCTGTGAAATTTGAGCAGAGCCACGTGGTGGAAAATTCTAGTGCTCACCCATATCCCATTGTGGTAGGCAGAATAATGGCCCCCAAAGATGTCGACACTCTAATTCTTGGAACCAGTGAATATGTTACCTTACATGGCAAAAGGGACTTTGCAGACGTGATTAAGGTTAAGGACCTTAAGATGGGAAGATTATTCTGCATTATCTGGGTAAGCCCCATCTAATCACACAGGTCTTTATTTTATTTTATTTTTTAGTGAGGAAGATTGGCCCTTGAGCTAACCTCCATTGCCAATCTTCCTCTTTTTTTTTTTTTTTTTTGACTAAGGAAGATTAGCCCTGAGTTAACATCTGTGCCCATCTTCCTTATTTTGCATGTGGAATGCCACTACTGCATGGCTTGATGAGCAGTGCATATGTCCACACCTGGGATCTGAATCTGCAAACCCCAGGCCACTGAAGTGGAGCGCACGATTTTAACCAGTACACCACCAGGCCAGCCCCCACATGGGTCTTTAAAAGCGGAGAACATTTCCCAGCTGTGAGGAGAAAAATACGTGAGGGCAGGAGAAATCTGAAGTGTGGAAAAGACTCGACCTGCCATTGTTTGCTTTGAAGCTGGAGGAAGGGGCCGTGGCCCAAGGAACACGGGTGGGCTCCAGAAGCTGGGAATGAAAAGGAGACATTCTCCTCTAGAGTTTCCAGAAGGAATGCAGCCTTGTTGACACCTCGATTTTACCAGTAAAACCCGTGTCGGGCTTTTGACCTATAGAACAGCGAGATAATAAATTTGCATTGTTTCAGCTGCTGAGTTTGTGATAATTTGTTGTGGTAGCAATAGAAAATCAACACACTGGTTCCTCTCTCTTTTCAGACACATAAGGGAATTCTTCTTCCTCACCTTCAGGCAATTGGGTGGACCCACGTAAGCAATGTTGACCAATGAGCTGTGAGTGGAAGGGCCAGAGTTGTTCCTGGACCAAAGCATTTATTTCTTGTGTGGGACCATTCATTGCTCTCTCTCTCCTTGCCACATTGATTAAGGATGCCCTGGGGGCTGGCCCGGTGGCACAGTGGTTAAGTTTGCATGTTCTGCTTCTTGGCAGCCTGGGGTTGGTCGGTTCAGATCCCAGGTGTGGCAAAAGCCATGCTGTGGTAAGCGTCCCAGTATAAAGTGGAGGAAGATGGGCATGGATGTTAGCTCAGGGCCCATCTTTCTCAGCAAAAAGAGGAGGATTGGTAGCAGTTAGCTCAGGGCTAATCTTCCTCAAAAAAAAAAAAAGTATGCCCTGGGTTGCAGTTGGTGCAGTGATAAAATGGTGGATACCTCTCAGCCCAGACTCTTGAATGACTATGTGGAAAAGCACCCCTTCCTGACTTGCATGGGACATGTACCTGAACAAGAAATCAACTTTCATTGTGTCAAGCCAACAGAGCTAGCCTAACCTGACTACTGAAATGGAAGGTCTCGATGTACAAATACAGGAACTAGTTTGCTGTTATAGGAGGAGGTGTGTCCCAGGAAGAGGGAACTGCAAGTGCAAAGGCCCTGAGACAGAGTGTGCTTGGTTTTTAAAGGAACAAGAAGGTCGGTGTGGCTGCAGAAGTGTGAATGAAGGGGGGTTGTAGGAGGTGAGATGTTATGTGGTGGGGGTAGATCATAAGGGCCTTGTAGAGTAGGACAAGAACTTTGGATTTTACCCTGAGGGAGATGGGAAGCTATTCAAAAGCTCGGAGCACAGTAGTCACATGATCCGATTTAGGTTTTAAAGCTATCATCCTGACTTCTATGTGAAGAAGACTCTAAGGGGGTTGCGGGGAGACCAGTGTGGAGACTACTGTAATAATCCAAGGTGGCAGCAGTGGGAATGGTAAAAAATGGTTGAATTATGATCACATTTAGTAGCTGGAGTATACAGGATTTGCTGATGCACAGGATTTGAAGGTGGAGTGGTGGGGTGAATGGCCAATTGAATTGGCTTCAAGAGAGGATGAAAAGTGCAAAAATAAGGAATACAGCGTTTTGATGGAACAGAGAATTTTTCTTAGAAAATCTCTTCAAGACTCCTAATTCTTGCTTCCAAGATGCCCCCACCCTGGGCCCAGCTCCAGGTCAAAGGCAAGTTTCCCCAGTTATAGGATATTATTGGCAGCTCGGGGTCAAACAGTCACCTCCTGGAGGCTATTTCCTGCCTTTTCCAGTCTCATCAGGAGCGTACCCAAAACGTTTGCTGGGGGGCTGCATTCTCTCTGCCTAGTACCCTATGACGTCATGGCCCATCCTGACTTCCCATTGGCTGAGCTGCCCACTTTTCTCTCAGGAAAGAACAGCGTTGCTGTCTAGGCCCAAATGGACCTTAAGTCATCTCTCTGCTCCTGAGACCCCCTCAGAGAACTCCCCCAGTGACTCTCCTACAAAGGTCACTCAAACTTGAAATTGCGTTGTTGACTGTGGGTGCAGGGGGCAGAGGTCAGGGCGGCAAGGAAAGTCCTGCTTCTTGCCTTCTAAGCCCCACCCCTCTGGCTTGGAGGTACCCACCTATTGGGTGGGGATAGAATTCTGCTTAGCACCAAGTGATGTCATACTACTCTGTGGTTCCCAATTGGCTGTTCTCTCAGGAAAGGCTTTAGGGGGCGCTTCAAGACCAGATAAACCTGTCAGAACCCTCTTCAGATATTCCCTCAAAGTCCCTTTATTCCTTTCTCAGAGAACATCCTGGAGCCCATCAGGAACAGAAAGTTCCTCAATGCGGAACTTTCTGGAAATCTGGCACCTCTGTCCTTTCCTTGGACGTATTTCCCGCCTTTTCTAGCCACCCTCCCCTCCCACTGGCTTTTGGCCAATCATCGGGGAACACAAATCTGACTAGCACCCAGTGACGTCAGACCAGCTCTTTCATTGGATTGGCTGTTCTGGCACGGAGCGTAGGCATATTTTGGCTCCCTAGATTTACTCGGGGCCTTCTTTATCGGCCCCTCAGAGACCCTCTCAGCACAGAGCAGAGGGTTTGTAGGCGAAATTGTCCAAGATTTAAAACTTTATTGAGGGGACCAGCTGCATAGGTCACAGGCCAAACGTCCCAAGCACAGACCAAAGGCCGTGCTCGCAGTTTGCCCCTCGGGTTAAGCGACCCTCGTGCCTGCACGGCGCTGGCGCGCGCGCAGTGACGTCACGGGCTCCGCGGCGTCTGATTGGCTCGCTAAGGGACGCACCATCGAGGCTGAAGGCTTCCCTCACCGTCGCTGCCAAGTTCCTTGTTGGGGCTCGAGGCCGCCCACTTGGGGCGCTAGTGCTCGGGCCCGGGGCTCGGGGTCGGAGGTCGGAGGCCGCGGCAGCCCCCGGCGTGCTCCTCTTGCTGCAGCCGCCGCAGCGGCCGGGCCCAGCGCGGCCTCCACGGCAGCGCGAGGCCGTGGCGGTCGAGGACGAGGCGCGCGGGGTCGGGGCCGCCGGCCGCGCTGCCCAGCAGCAGGTAGTCGACGCCGGGCCGCAGGCGCAGGCAGCCGCAAGTCAGGTCGGCGCCGGGCACCCAGGCGTCCTGGTCGCCGCGGCGCACGGGCCGCGCCCGCTGCTTGTACACGGCCAGCACGCGCACCGCCAGCCGCCGCCACGCCGGGCCCGCCCCGTCGGACGCCAGCACCTGCGCGCGGAGAACTGCGGGGAGGGGAAATGTCAGGCCTGGGCGGGGGGTTGCGGGGTGGCCCCCAGGGTCCCTGGAGTCAGTCTTGGTGGGGAGGGGCCTGGGATCCGGGGGAGGGGGCTTCCGGGATCGTGTCGGGAAGGAGACCTTGAACCTTTGAGGGGAGAGGTCTGGGGATCTGGCCTTGTGTCGTGAGGGGTGGAGCCTGCTGGAGAAGACGTGGTCAAGGCAAGGAGGGCGAGGATTATGGAGCGTGAGGCGGGGTTCCAGAATTGTGATTAGGAAGGGTGGGGCTACTCCAGAGGAGAGGAGGCCAGACAGGGCGAAGTACCTAGGAGCCTGGGATATGCCAGGTGGGGGACTTTGGGGGTCACAGTAGGAGCAGCGGATGCAGTAATTAAAGGTGTGGGGAGCTAGGGGGACTCTACAGTGGGTGGGGCTGGAAACAAGCAGAAGAGGCAGGTCCCGGGTCTGTAATGCAACGGGGTCAGAAGGTATCAGGAGCGGAGCCTTTGGAAAGGGAGGTATTGCTGGGGGAGGGGCTCTGGGATAAATTTAGGGCCTAGAAGGAGGTCTGTCCCTGGAACCTGATGGTTGAGGTCATACTAGTGGTGATTCAGAGAAATGTACTTTCCGAGGGGGTGAGATGAGACGTGTTGGGGGCAGGACTCTGGCTAGCAAGCTGGGTCTGTGGGGCAGAAGATCTCGTGGGAGGTGGGGGGAGAAGGCTGCACCTTCCAAGTCTGAGGATGCTCATGGCCAAATGAGGATCCTCAGCGAGGCGAGGTCTGGGCTCCTCTACCATGGAGGGAAGTGAGGGGTTGGTATAGACTCATGGGCTGGGCTGAACTCCCAAGTGTCTAAGGGAGCTGAGTTTCCTGAGGTCCTAGGCCCTGGGGTCATGGGGCTGGTGTAGACTGATGAGTTAGAGAATTGTGGGGTCAGTCTCTGTGGGAGTGGGGCTAAGGCTCAGATATCTGGGACCCCAAAGGGAGGCTGGGAGGGTCTGAGGTAGCAGAACAGGGCAAGGACCCATTCTCTTCAACCAGCTCCCCTCTCATCTCCAGGAGGCCACCTCCTTCCCTCAGGGATGTTGGGCTGAAGGAGATGGTGAAACTCTGCCAGGCCAAGAACACGAGGGAAGAGAAGACATAGGAAGGTAGTGAATACTCCCCTCTCCACTGCCCCTTCCCCCAACTCGTTTTCTATCCCATTAGGTCCTGGATCAGGAAGGGCCCTTAAAGAGTTCAGCATCCCTTCCCATTTCAGATCAGAACACTGAGGGTCTGAGAAGGTGGCCTGGAGGCAGTCATCAAACACCTGTGCAGCGGCCGGCCCTCTTTCTCCCCAGCACTCACCGTAGTCCTGCTGGCAGTACCTCCGAAGGTTCATGTGTACCCTGGTGTCCGAGATATTGCAGTAGTTTTGACACTGAGGGTCTGGGGAGGGTCAGGCTGTCTGCAGTGGGCTCCCAAGGCCTGGACCACAGCATTCTGCCCCTGCCCGTCCCCGCATTCCCTCCTGATGGATGGCTGGGGTGCCCAAACCCTTTGGTCGCGGCTCCATGGGCCAGCACTGTATCCCCACCTGGGGGCCCAATCAGCCCATCCCCGATCCCTCTTGCTGCCGGAGATCTCCACGCCAGCCTGTCTTACCAGAGCTATAAGCACCAGGGGTCGTAGAAAGGGTGGTAGTTGCCTCTGGGATTCCTATGAGAGAGCAAAGGAGAAAGTCAGCCGTAGTCTCCCCAGCCCTAGAGGAACCCAGGCATTCCAGATACCAGCTGTCTATTCCCTTAAGAGGGCAAGCATCCTCCTCCCTCAGAACCTGGGGTCCTGGTCCCCAGCCTCTCCTCCCTCAGACCCAGGAGTCCAGGCCCCAGCCCCTCCTCCCTCAGACCCAGGAGTCCAGGCCCCCAGCCCCTCCTCCCTCAGACCCAGGAGTCTGGGTCCCCAGCCCCTCCTCCCTCAGCCCTCCTTCCTCAGACCCTCCTCCCTCAGACCCAGGAGTCCGGGCTCCCAGCCTCTTCCTCCCCAAGACTGAGGAGCCTGGAATTTGAGTCCCCACCTGCCCAAGGACCCAGAGTCCAGCCTCCAGCTTCTAGCTCCCATCTCCCAGGGACCCAGCTCTCCCCACCTTTGCCCACTGGAGATCTGGGCTGTCTCCATCCCGCCCCACTTAGGACTAGTGGCCCTGCCCCTCAGGACTCACGCTGGCAGGGCATCCTGGGGGAGCGGCTCTGCTGGTAGCCAGGACCACAGCGGTTGCACGTCAGGCCGGTGACCCCTAATTTGCAGGAGCACTGCCCGCTGGTCTGGTTGCAGGTGCCACCTGTTGCGCCAATAGGGTGGCACTGGCAGGCTACATGAGGAGAGGAGCTGGGGATCTGGGGTGTCTGAACCCCAGAGGCTCCCTCCCAATTCCCCAGCCCCTCCTCCCCCAGACCCAGGGGTCCAGGCCCCAGCCCCTCCTCCCTCAGACCCAGGAGTCTAGGCCCCCAGCCCCTCCTCCCTCAGATCCAGGGGTCCAGGCCCCAGCCCCTCCTCCCTCAGCCCCAGGGGTCCAGGCCCCAGCCCCTCCTCCCTCAGCCCCAGGAGTCCCGTGCTGCCTCCTTTCCTCCTAGGCTGAGCTGTAGCCTCCACTCACCCCTGCAGGCCTTGCGGCTGGTGATGGGCTGGCTGGGATCCCTCCAGAACCCCGGCTGGCAGTAGTGGCAGTGCCGCCCGGCTGTGTGGTGGCGGCACCGCTCGCAAACACCCCCACTCCGGCCCCCCGACAGCCTGAACAGCTCAGAGTTGAACCTGCACCGTCGGGCGTGCTGGTTGCAGGAGCAGGCTAGAAGCAAGATGGAGCAGGGGCATGTCAGTCCCGGGCTTTCTGTTCCCTGTCCCCAGCTTTTTCCCCACCGCCCTATGGAAAGGAAATACAGCGTGGGTACAACATAAAGAGACTGCCTGCAGGTCCCTGGGAAGCCTGGGTCCCAGAACCTCTTCATTGTGTTCTTTAAAATGGGTGCAGTGGACCGGAGCTGGGTAAACCCGAGGGGACCAATGGACCTCCTGAATATGTGTGTGAAACCACGGGCCTTAAAGACAAGTGACGGCTCCAGGCGTGGGCCGTGGAGTCAGACCCCTGTGTGCACGCATCCCACCGCCTCCCTTGGGCATGTGGCTTCTCCTTTCTGCAGCTCAGCTTCCCTTGTTGTCAAATGGCATTTAGAGTGTCTGCTTCATGAGGTTTAAATGAAATCATGTGGATATAAAGCCCCTAACCCAGGGCCTGACGCAGAGCATGTTCCTGCCGTTTAGAGCTCCCCTGTGCCAGCTGCCGAGTGGCGGGTTTCATCCTCCCAGCCGCTCTGTGAGGCCCGTTCTATCATCATCCCCATCTTACAGAAACGAACACTGAGGCACAGAGAGTTGAAGTCAACTGCCCAAGGTAACACAGCGAAGGAGTGGTCAGAGGCAGTGTTGGAACCCTTCTGGCTGCAGAGTCCGTGCTCTCAGCCCCCACGCTCCAGCGCCTCTCACCCGGCTCACATGAGGCCTCCTGAGCATGTACGTGTTCCTGGGGAGCAGTGATCAGGTTTTCTCAGGCAGTGGCTTTCAAAGCTTCCTCCTTATCGCAATTACCGGGGAAATGTTTCAAAAGATCAACGGATTCCAGCGCCAGCCCAGGCCTTCTCTGGGGCCCAGGGCTCTGTGTTTCCGGCAAGCATCCCAGAGTAGGATGCTGATGCAGGGGTTCGTGGACCGCTCTTTGGAGAGATCTGAGGAGTTTCTGACTCCAAGAAGTTTGCAAGGCCTGGACTGGCAGGTCTGGAGGGCCCCGAGGTAGTGGGGACATCAGGGAGCCGAGACAGTCGTGTGTTCTTGGTGAGTGACTCCCCCTCTCTCAGCCTGGGTTTCCTCCACCCAGTGGGGCTCTCAGTCCCTCTCTCCAGGGGTTTTTGGGCCTTAGAGGGGGCATTGCTCTTCAGATTCTCAGTGGGTGGAGTCTGTGACCTGAGTGACCACTTCACCTCACTTCCCTCTGGAAAACTCGGATCAGGGGACGGGTCCAGATGCCCATGCGTGTGAAGCCTGCGGCCCCGCCACGGGTGTTAGTCTCAGCCTGTCTGCACAGACCCTTCTCCACCACCGCGTTGTCTGTCTCTTACCCAGGTTCAGAGGGCAGCGCCCAGTGCAGCCCCGGGGGATGTGATCCTCAGAGCGACTGCCTCCCTGACTCCCAGTCCCTGTCCAGGCCCAGCAGGAACCCCGCCCCACCACCAGGCCACGTGAGTCTCCCCTCCCTCACTCCCCTTTGGGGGCATCAGATCTGGCTGGTGGGAATGGATCGAGGGAACAGATGCCCTGAGGTGGCGGGGACAGAGGGCCAGGGAGGACGGGGCCTCCTGGGAAGTTCCCAGTGGGGATGAGGACAGAGTGGGGAGCCGAGGACAGTGGGATGATCTGTGAGTCCACCTGATGTTGCAGGAGGAAAGAGATGGGGAGGGGCGCAGACAAAGGACGTGGGAGGTGGAGAGAGGGAGGCCCAGGGAAGTCGAGTGTGTGTGTGTGTGTGTGTGTCTCTTGGTGGAGAGCAGTGCCCTCCCAGGGCCTGGTGACACACTCAGACCCTCTGGAAGGGCTACAGGCTGTCTCTGAGGAGGGGCTGCTGGAGGGAGGGGGAAGGGCCTAGACTCTGGAAGCCTGGTGGAGGGGAGAGTCGTTGAGCGGGCTTGGGGAGGGCTGGTCCAGCCAAGTGGGTGGCGCAGCTTGCAGGAAGGAGTCCAGTCCCAGCGCTGCCCCCTGCTGGCAGTGAGGCTTTGGGCAAGTGCCGCATCCCCTTAGGACTCCCCTTCCTCATGTGGGGAGTGGGAACGCTGGCAGAGGCTCCAGAAGCTCTTCCTTCGTGCCAGGTACCTTGTTTATTCTAAGGACTTTCTATATATTCACTCAATTGTCACTACAGCCTGTAAAGGAAATGCTGTTACTGTTCCCACTTTACTGATGAGGAAATAGAGGCACAGAGAGGTTAAGCCACTTGCCCGAGGTCACACAGCCAGTAAGCAAGTTGCTGGGACTGGAGCCCAGGCAGTTTGTCTGTCATGGCAGGCTGTCGTGGCCATGCTCCTGTCTGTTGCCCTAGACCACCTAGTGTGACAGCACCTCATGAGAACTTGGCAGGGACAAACCAAGACCCCAGAACTTGGCTTCCTGAGTCCCGATTCTGGCCCTGCCACTTATTGGCTGTGTGTCGTTGTGCAAGGGACTTCCCAACCCTAGCCTCAGTCTCTTCATCTGTGAAATGGGCCTGATGACAATACCTGCCTGGCACATAGTAGGTGACCGATAAATATGTATTTAATGAATAAATACATCCCGCATGTGGTTGATTTGATGAGTCAGGAACGGTCCAGCCGCCCTTTTCCCCTAAAACCTCTCCTTAAATATCACCTGAGCACCCGCAATGAGCCAGGCCCTGGGCTGGGTGCTCACATAGCATCATCATGGTGGAGAGACTGGCCCCCTAGGGGGCAGTGGGCAGCTGGAGGTCTGGAGGTGGAGGGGGGAGGTGACGAGGGGAGCCAGGCTGGAGCACAGTCGGGGGTGGGGGAGCAAGGAGCAAGCCGCTCTGGGGAGGGAGGAGGAGGGAAGGGCAGGGGAGCAGCTGCTGGGGAGTCACGGGGCTGGGTGGTTGGTGGGGGAGGGTGGCAGAGCGGGCCCAGGACTCACGCAGGCAAGGGTGGGGGTGCCAGGGCGTGGCGGGCCGCCAGGGCCAGTCGCGGTGGGATGGGCGGCAGCTCTCGCACCCCGGCCCGGTGGTGTGGTGGCGGCAGCGGCAGCGGGGGGGCCTGGCGCGGGCGGCACAGCGGGCTGCGTGGCCATGGCACTGGCAGCGGCCTCTCACTCCAGCTGCCGCCAGCCCTGCCCGGCCCCCGAACTCCATGCGGAGGTGACTGGCCACTACACTGGACTTAGGGCCCGGTGGGGCACGGAAGGTCACCTTCTCAGGGCCCCCCAAGGCCCCAGGCCAGGCGGGTCTGTGCCACAGCGATCTCCAGGGACCTCCCGTGGCCCAGGAGGCAGAGAGGACCAGAGCTGGGGGTCCTGGGGTGCAGAAGCGCAAGCTGATAGATGTCAGGAGGAAGGGGCCACCCAGGGCCAGGGTCAGGCTGCCATTACAGGTGGCCCGGGGGCCAGGGTCTGCCCCCGGGGAGAGGGCACAGGCCTGGGGACAGGAGGCCGCCATGCCAGCCAGCTGAGTCACTGGCGGGAGGCAGAAGCGGGGCCGGCCCCCTGGATGGTAGCATGGGTCCGCGGTGGCCTGGCTCAGGAAGAGCAAGAGGGCAAAGGTCACAGGCATGGTCCCAGCGGAGGCAGTACCTGCAGAGGAGAGGAGTGGCCGGGCTGAGGGCCTCCAGCCGCCCTCATGGTCAGCCTCCACCCTCCAGGCCAGGCTCCCTGAGGAACCCCAGCATTCCACCTCCAGCCCTGCTCAAGCCCCCTCCCCGGCTGCTTCTAAGCGAGGAAAATAGTTCCATCTGGGGAGAATTACTGTTTACATAACCCACAGGGGAAAGAACGCAAGCAAAATCGAGAATTTTGCCTGAACTAATCCTCAGCTTAACACCCCAGAACTATCTGTCAGTGTCGGGGGGTGGGAGGGGGCAGATGGGGAAACCGAGAGAGAGGGCACCAGGCGGGGGCAGGGCTGGGCAGGGGAGGGGGATGTCGAGACAGAGACTCGGAGACAAAGAAATAGAGAGAGGGATGGAGGCACAGACAGCAAAGACAGAGGGAGAGGAGACACAGGCCTCTGGGAGAGGCCAGGCGCAGAGAAGGAGAGAGGACAGGAAACCCAGACGGAGAGCGCCCGGCACCCAGAGTCCACAGGGAATGGGGGGACTGGGTGCCAGGGAGCCCGGGGGGCCGGGACAGACAGACAGGCAGGCAGGCGGGTGGGCTCAGAGACACCTGGGAGCAGGAGGAGAGCAGACAGCCCAGCAGGCCTGGGCCTGGCCAGGCAGGAGGGCGGGAGGGGAGGGAAGCAGAGGGGAAGCCCCGTGCCGGCGGGGATCAGAAGTGGGAGGCCAGGCCCCAGCCCGCGGGGATCAGAGCGAGGCCCTTTCCCACGTGGGGCCCTAACTGTGTTCTCCACACCCAGGGCACGGAGGGGGATTATCGCCAAACAACCAGCCTCCCTGCCACCCACCCCAGCCTCCCCCGCCCTTAACCCTTTCCCACCCAAGTGCAAAGCCCCGAGAACCGTGCTGAGGAGCAGGACGGATGCCTGGGGGCTGGAACCTGGAGGGCTCTGGTGCTGGGAAGTGGGGGCAGAAGCCCCGTGGGGTGGGGACAGCAGATGCCCAGGTTCCCCTTAGGGCTCCGGGTGGAGGACCGTGTGCTTGGATCTCTGAGGATTCTAATAATCTCAGCTCCCCGCCTGTTGGCCACGGCCTCAGGGTCTGGGATCAGAGCCCCCACATTTGCCACCCGCCCTGAGGTCCCCAGAGCAGATTGGGGAACAGTTGTTGGGGGTGGCTGGTGCTGAAGGAGGAGAGAAGCCGGCAGGGCAGGGCCAGATGCCAGGGCGTCTGTGGGGTCAGAAGTCCAGACGCCTGGGATTGCAGGAGCTAGGAAGGACTTGGTGCTGAAGTGCCCCCCACTTTCTCCTTCCAGGGCTGGCAGCATCTAAGGAGGAACTCGCTCAGATCTGGGGGCCTTGGAGCCTTTCTGAGCCCCACTGCCCACGCCCCACTGCCCAGGCCCCTGGCTCTGAATCTGGACCTGGGCTTGCGGCCTGGCTGGGAGTCTGTAAGGCTCCTGGGGGTGCGGGTGGGCTCACATCCTCCCCTAGCCTGATACCACTGCCCCTGTGTCCCCACCACGATGGCCCTGTGCAGACCGCCTACTCCTGTCCCAGGTGCCGGGCATCACCCTCCGCCCCTCCCGAGGAGCCTGGCGCCATTTTGTGCTCTTGCGGGCGGGCATTTGCCCCAGCCCTGGGCCCCAGCCTTGTTAAGGACCTCGTCCCCATCTGCCACCTCTCCTTTTGCCTAGGTGGTTCAGGAGGTCTCGCTTTCTGGCCCTAAGCACCTTGGGCAACCAGGCTGTGAGTCCCCCAGTGTTCCCGGGGGATCCCAAAGTCAGCCTCAGCCTGCTGGGGAACCCATATGTACGGCCCCCAGCTCCTACCCTTCTGGGAACCGCAGCCCACCCCCAGCCCCCTTTAAGGAGCAGAGTCTAGCTGTACTCACACCAGACCCATAGTCAGGCCCCCGTGCCTGCTTGGTGTGGGGGTCCATCTGGGACCCAGGCTCCTTTTCCCTGGCTTTTTTGCATGCACCCCGCCCTTCGCCCCTGACATTGGCCAAACCTGGGCCCAGAAGAGAGCGTCCTCTGCAGTTAGTTCCTTGCGTGCTCGTCCCTTCCGCAGGAGCTTGGCGCCCGTGTGGGCTCTCGGGAGTGAGCGCCGAGTGGCTGTTCTCAGGCCCCAGGCTAGTGGGGGTTCTGGGCGGGAGCTCAGAGCAGAGCCCGCAGAATCCAACACCACCACCGCTCCCCCCCCCCCCCCCAATCCCCTCGCCAACGGCAGCCACGCTCTCCCCGCAGGGACCCCTGCCAGCCATGCCACCCAGGACTCTGTGGGACCTGAGAGCCACCGCCCCTGGGGAACCCACAGCCCGACAGCCCCGAGCAGGCTGGCCCAGGAGGCTCAAGGCAGGTAGGACGAGACAGCAGCCAGATGGGCTTCCGGGGTGTGGGGTCCCACTCCACTCACCCCCCTGCCCCACCCATTCCCGAAGGGCGGGCGCAGCTCAGCCCCACCACGTGGTGGCTGCGGTTGGGAAGTGGCTGACCTGCCCGGTGGGCGGCAGTCAGGGCCGCTCACACTGAGGTGGGTCGTTGGCCTCTGGCTGCATGACCCCAAGCCGGCCCCTCCTCCGCTCCGGAACCCTCTGTCAGCTGTGCTTTAACCGAGCGTTAAGGTCAGTTGCTTTTAAGCCCTAAAGATCGGGGCTTTTGGAAGGATCAGACTAGCCACCGGGAAACCCAAAGACTTGGGCTGTTTTCTAAGATGGGGGGGGAAGGAGCTGGAGAAGACGAGAGTGCCTCAGACCTCAGTGGTTCTAGCGGCTGGAGGCTGGAGGGAGAAAGCGGGGAACCCGAGGGGGACAGAGGTCTAAGCCAGCCTTCCCCACAGCCAATTTCCTGCAAGGTCTCAACGCCTCAGTCATGAAATTTTCATGCAAGTGTTGCTGTCAGCTCTGTTACATACCTGAATGGTTTCCACTAGAAAAATAATGTTTCCGGTCACTTCCTGCCGAGAAAAGCAAGGGCCTCGGGAGGATGGGGCAAGACATTTGCTGCTGTGGCCTTGAGTGGGCCCCCCTACTGTGATTGTGGCACAGCATGGGCCCGATCCTGCCGGGGACCTGGGGACCCACTGCCTGGAGCCTGCCTGGGGGCGGGAGGGCTCAGCCAGGGCAATCGTGATTCTGGTCCCGACGGCCCTTAGGCGCCTCGGTCAGGAGGCCAGCCCCACGGGAGCCAGGACAAAGACGTGGGATTTGAAAGTCAGCTGTGAGAAGTTAACTGCAAGGGAAAGGGATTGGGGGCGGAGACACCCCCAAATCAGAAGGGGGCATATCGGATCTAGGGCCGGCGGAGAGTGACAGGGTGACGTGGTGCTGTGTTTACGGCACGAACTCAGCAAGTACCCGCCGAGCTCCGGCTGTGTGTCAGACACTCCTCTGGATACGCCGCATGAGCGCACACAGAAAGCCCGGCCTGGTCAGGCTCATGCTCTTAGAGAGTGCCACAAAAAGGGACTGAGTGGTTACGGGCTTTGGAGCCAAAGCAAGAAGGGAAGTGGATGTGGGGGACGGGGTCAAGAGGGGACAGTGGGGCTGTGACTTGAAAGAGGTGAGGGCAGGCCACGCAGGCACTGGGGCAGGAGCCACCCAGGCGAAGATGTCAAAGGCTAGTTTGGCCACCCCAGAAAGTTCAGGAAGAGGTTTAGGTCTCACTTTATTTGCCTCCCCACCCGGCAACAAGAAGTTTCTGAAGCTAATGTTACTTTTGTTCTTAGCCTGAGCCCCCAGAGGCCATTAGACCCCTGCAGGTGGATAGAGGGGGGAGGGGCAGAGGGAGGAGCAGCCAGAGCAGAGCGGAACCAGTCCACCAAGTTGGGAAGGAGACTTTGTGTGTGTGTGGGGGTTCCTCAAGTATTGGGCACCTTCACCCTCGCAG